>NC_088206.1:41086948-41386948 GCF_037126465.1 Ornithodoros turicata | reverse complement strand
GCTCCACACTGGTTCTGAGAGAGGTTTTCCATGTCCGTTGGTGTCTCGGTTCTTCCACTCCGTTCTGTTCACCCAAAGTACACAAAACAGGTTCTTTTAATTGTCCAAAGATTTTTGTCATTGCATATACTACAGTAGAACCCTGTTGTTGTTACTCCACTTTAGTAAAAACCTGGTTATTGTAAATACAAGCACCAGTTTCGACTGAATTATTGCACCTTCAACAGCATAATGTACTGGTAATGTAATGTAATGGTAAACCACAAAAACTCAAGATAATGGTTATAGTAAAAATTACTTGGTGTGATCGTTGCCATAAGAGGCGTGGGAGCAGGAGAAACAGACTAAAACAAGGCATGGAGAGCAGTGGTGTCGCCAGGGTCAGCGGCACCCGGTGCGGCTACACCATCCGACACCCCCCTTCTCCTCTTCCCGTCCCCCGACAACACGGACATCACACAGTCCACATATATCTGACATCACACGACCGCAAGTCCGTGAGTCACTTACACTGCTTCATTCAGACTGGAAGCGTTTGTGTTGCCCGGGGGGAGGAGGAAAGGAGAACGCAGACACCGCAGAGTTTCGACCGACGTACCGCCCGGAACCTTCGAGTGACTGACAGTGCAGGGAAGTTGTGCACCAGGCAAAAATGATGCTGCTCTGAAGGCGCGCTCTTGGTTATGTGCGTAAACGCTTGTTTCTGCGTGCCCATCTTGTTTGCTTCTCGGTGCCCGATGTCGTTTCCTCCTGAGCCTCTTTAACATGTAGGACTTTTTGCTACTTGACGCTCTACTCCTTGACACGGACGTCGCGTCTTCCCAGTCTTACCCTTTTACCGAATCCTTGCCACATGACAGCCGACCAAGTGTTACCATTCGCTCTCACGGGTTTTGCAGTTGTCCCCTGCATCTTTTCAGTGTCGATGTTTATGTACAGTGAAAGCTGTACACCCATTTATTCATTATTTCATGGACCGTACAGCTACGCTTCTGCTGAAGATACGGTTCATGGACATCGAAAGTATCAGAGAACAACTGCAAAGTCTGTGTCTGACCTACAATAGGAAGATACCATACAGGAGATATGATATGCGATTTAGGAGCACCACCCAGTGAGCGTCATCCAAAGATGTCATTTATTCATTTGACTGATTTATTTGTCAAAAATGTTTATTATTTGACATCAATTATTACTTGAAAAAGTGATGGGGACTAGGGATGAAAGACCTGTATGGCATGCTTAGTCACTATGTGTCAGAGGGGAAAAACCTATCAAGTTGCCGAACGGGCTAGGGTGAACAAAGTGGCCCTTGGACCGCTTCCTGGATGCGAAAAAGTAAGTTAGCATGAGGAATGTGTTTACGAGCAAGCGGATTACACAGAGATAAATGTTCCTTAGGATAACTGCATTTGCAACTGCAGCTTTCTTTGCTCTTTTCTTTCTTTCTTTTATTGATTTATTTATTTTTATTTTTGTCTTCTTTTTTTTTCATCAATGCTCCAGGTGAACCAAAAAGAAAAATCGATCAAGCGAACGCTGCACCATTATTTCTGCCCACGCAATGAGGGATGACCCAAAACCTGTACCCGTCTGTTTTTGCACCACAAACAAAGGGAGGCCTACTGACGAAGATAAGGAAAAGCTCCGGATCTCGGGGGATTCTCCGCTGAACTAGTGACCCTACGGTGAACGAAAGATCTGATGTAATGTGAAGTACCCTGTGAAAACCAAGAAGCGTAGCAATATAGTACTGAAGTTTCCGGATAATAATCAGCACATTATGAGACGGAATTTGTGCTCAGAGACCTTCTCGTGCGTCAAGTTCATTTCTTTTTGTCTTGTTCATTTATACGTAAAGACTGAGTTCAAGAAGGTTTAGGAACTTCCTTCTTCTCCTTTTTTCTTTTTTTGAATAGCTCTCGATTTAGACTGATTGAGTGTAAGTATTGAGCCTATCAAAAGGCCGAAAATCATAACGCCGAACTATCAGAAGGACGAAAGCCAAAAGGCCGAAAGCTCATAACACCGAATTATCAGAAGGCCAAAAGCCAAAAGACCGAAAAATCATAACGCCGAACTGTCAGAAGGCTGAAAATGGAAAGGCCAAAGAGAGACAGGGTGGACACCCCAGTGAATGACCACTGAATGGGATGGTGCAGATTATGAAAAAGTTGTGGCTCTTGTGTTACAAATCAAATAACTGGAATGCATAGCATTTGGTGCTCGGAAATAGACTACCCAGAGAAGATAAAAAAAAACAAAAACAATAATCTGCATCATGTTTACTACGAAAAGAAAGTGTGTGCTGGGTAAAATGCGGGTAATTGTGCACTAAAACCCCTTGAAATATAGATGCAACTATGAACTGTAATCTATATAGCCGAAGAAGCACATCACAGCCGACCGAGTGTTATCATTCGCTTTGCGGATTTGTTGAAATTGGGAGACATGGAGTTTTTTTTTTTCATGTGTTAATGAATACTAATTAAATTTACATTCCATTCAACGAGCAACATAAAATGGATATAATTTGCTGCATTAGTTCGCTAACGATATTGTTCGCGGGATGCTAGTACTTCTCTACTGTTGGTCAGACACAGGTTTTACAAGGGATCCGGACAAAATGTCCCCGGACGAAATGGCCTCGGCTGCCCTCCCTCGCTACAAAATGAAAGTTCCTGTTGCACAGATGTTGCTAGCTTCCGTGACTGTTTTGTTGTGGATTTTTTAATGTTTTATTTTAAAAGATTTATTTCGGCGTACAGCCCTACCCACAGTTGGGCACGCCCGCTACGCTATGCTATAGCGGCGTTTGACGAAAACTACCCTTCCTGATACTCTTCTTGCGGAGACTCTTCGGAGAAGAGATACTCTTCTTGAGGAAATCGTCTTCTTGCGGAGACGATTTCTCCTGGGGACATTTTTTTCTGGGGACTGTTAGTCCTGGGGACATTTTTTCCGAAGACGGAAATCCAGCCTCTCGGGCGAGCTTTGATTATATGACTTTGATTGAATGACTGCTCCGTGATCATTCCTTCAGTTGGCAACTAGTGCTCAAATTCATCTCTGGAAACCCCCATTTTGTAATTCCATCTGTGTCTGTGTTGACCTACAAGAATAGTGATTCGCCTAAAATACACATGAATTTGGCTCACATGGTGTTCAGTTCTTCAGCTTTTTCCACGACCGAATTCCACATTTTCAAGTTTGGATTGAATTAACTCAGACCTCAGCATCCAACACAAAGAAGTCTGGAGGAAAAAATTTACGCTTCAGGAGTTCTTCTAAAAAAAGAAAAAAAAGCATATATTTTTTTGTCCCACATGATAAGGAGGGCGAAGTGCACTTTTTCCTATACTCTGTGTCCTTTTATTTTTTGTCGAATCGTTTTTCTTGGCATCCAAGAAAAAAAAAAAGAACAGTCTCTGTTAGGAATATCGCGACTTCCGCTGCGAGGCCTCGCCGCTCGACCTTTTCGTTGGTTTCCGTTGGTTTCCGTTGGCTTCCTTGGTTGGTTTCTTGTGTGTTGACCTGAAGCCTTTATCACCCTTCACCTCCTTTGTACGATTTGGCAAACTAGCACACCAAGCTAAGATGAAAGAAGTCCCCTGTCACCGGGGATTGTCAACTGACATCATTTTTCTGGGCTGGTGTAATGTGAAAGAAAAAGAAGGGAAAACAGGGGTGAAAGGAGTCTTTCAAATATGTTACTGAAGTTTCCGGGTAATAACAAGCAGTCTATTTTGCGACGGAAATTTCGAAAAGTATTTTGCACCAACGCCTTGAAAATGAATTCAGATATTTGATAATACTTACTTACCAGAAATATACATACCAAAATGTCATTTTTGCATGAATAATAGAGGTATTATCAAGGTAAATTGCGTGTAAGTGGGTGCAGAAAAAAAAAAAACTGTTTCGAGCACTAGATTTTCCGGACTGGCATTGTATGCGCTGTGTGCAGCCTAATTTACAGCCGCTGGTACATCCAGTTGAGAGCCTCCGAGATGCCGGCATCTCGGGCGAGCTTTGCTAGCATATGAAGTAACCTCTCCGTGGCCATTTCCTGATTTCTTAATTGGCAATCTACTAGTGCTCAGACTCAGTGTTGGCAACATTCGTTTATAATACCATCTGTGTGTGTATTGCCCATATTACCATCCATACTATCCGATCACACTTGTACGTCGGCATACAGTAAGTATGCACTAGTACAACAATACAAAGAGCAACTAAAATTCCATAATCAGTCAGTACGGACACCAGTGACTTGTGAAACAATAATTACATCATAAATAGATAACAACAAAATAAAAATAACAAACTACTCATATAGCAATAGGAGACAAGCAAAAAGACGTGAATGTCTTGAATCGAACTGCGGACCTTTTGTATCAAAGTCCGACACTTTACCTCTCGACAAACAACGCAGGGGAGCGTGCCGCCTTAAACTCGCGACCTCAACCGTGCACAATGGGGATTTCGGAGTCTGAGGCGAACGGCGTGATAAGGACGGCGAGCGTGGCGCCATCTAGAATCGGGAAAATTGTGAATCAGAGTTGCTGCCCGACTGGTATGGCCTCTTAAGTGTTTAGTCTTTCAGTCTAATTTTGCAGATTGCGAGAGGTATCCACTTCAATCCCTGCTGGAGACTGGTAGGTGGTGGGTTCAAATCCTACCACCAGCTGTGCTGCTAAGGTTTTCCCTGGGTTTTCCGAAGACTTTCCAGACGAATGTCTGCATAGTTCCCCCTGAAGTCGGCCCAGGACGCATACTAACCCCCTGTCCCCCACTCCTTCCTGCTATCCTCTCTCCGTCTGTCCACATCTGTACGTCGCTCATAGCCACAGTTGCTTCGCGGCGCTAACACCCAATTTAAAAAAAAATAGGATCATGGTTGCGATAATCGAGGAGTAGGACGTGCCAATATTTTGATATAGTTTCTCCAACTCTGGGGCAGTGTGACCACATGTTAAAAGTGCCAACTAAGACGACAATAATGCTGCAAAGTCATTTGAAACTGCACTGTTGAAACGTGACCTTCCGACGCCACTCGCTCAAACGTCGCCCACCTACGCATTGCTGATGAAGGCCCAATAAGGCCGAAACAGCTGTCCAATGCTGGTGTGGCGATGTTTGGGACTTATAAACATATGTTCAACGTGCAGCCAAAGAGCATTTGCTATTTTTAGCTATATATATATACAGTCGGACCTCGTTTTATGAACCCTCGATATACGAATTCCCTCGACTTACGAACGGCTCCGCAGGGAACCAAACTTTTTCCCTGTATTTTGACCTCGTTTTACGAACCCTCGATATCCGAACTATGAACGGATTATTAGGGAACGGACCCAAAGTAGCCAAGCCATTCTGACCTCGATATACGAACGGGCGTTATGAACGTACAGAGGACAGGCCAATGGACCGGAGGATAATGAAAGTTCCTCAGTACATGCTGCCAAGGTCAAACATACAATGTCCCAACGTCGCTACGTTCCACAAACATGATTCACCAGTTCCTGAAATAATAATTCGGGCGTTTACAGCCGAACGGTTGTGAGTTTGGACCAGGTCTCCGAGATGGAAACATCTTGCCGTTCCAAGAGAAGGCGTTCAGTCCTGAGAGCCGGTGACAAGCGTAATATTTGCCGTTGGAAACAGTCTCATCCGCGCGCGATACGGTACTTTGAGGACCGGGTGGATGAGTCAAGTGTCAGACTTCTGTCATCTCTTCTAAACAGGATAGACCCTGCAGAAAGTATGGTGCAAAGCACACTTACGCAGTATTTTCAAAAATAAAACTTATTCAAATCAATTTCCCGTGTTTTTGTGAGGTATTTGTGCACTGCACTCCTCGGACCTCGATTTACGAATACCTCGATTTACGAACGATTTTCTGAGAAACGATGGGTGTTCGTAAAGCGAGGTTTGACTGTATGTAAAAAGTGAAAAAACAGATGCGGAAACAGATTTTAGGGAAGCTACAAACACTGGTTTATTACATAGGGAGGGAGACGTTAAAAAGTAAAATGGGCAAGGGGTTGACGTTTCGACAGTCGACATTGGTTATATATATATATATATATATATATATATATATATAGCTGAAATGAAAATTGAAACACAGACTACGAAGGTACGGGAAGTAAGAAAAAGGGATAATTTATTTACATTTAAGATACTTGGAATGCTAAAAGGGTTGTCGACGTTTCGACAGTGGCACTGTCTTCGTCAGGACTAAAGATGCGTCGCTGATTACACATTTCTTAAATAGGTTTGCTACATGACGTCATAATCGGTACGGGCACGCCACTGGCGTTTGTCAGTGAGTCAGATTCGGGAATATTCCAGAAGGTCAAGTCCGGGTGGTGATGTCATTCGCCGTAGGTCACTGTCCGCTTTCGGGAAAATTCCGGGCAGGGTGAGTGCTGCTTCGAACTTTGCTGGCGGTCGTCAATGGGTCACGTTCGAGAATGTTGACTTGTGAGGTTCAAGTGTGATGTCATCGTCCTTGGGGAGTGGCTTTGTCCAGGTTGGGCCACCCATCCAGCTGAAAAGGAATTGGAAAAAAGTGCCTTACCTACGAGGTTAGACTTCTAATTGTTGATAGCATGCCGGGGTCTTCGTTAATGGTCGATTGGAATTTGTAGATTAGGTAGGATTCGCGCTGCTCTCGGGAGCGGTCAGAGCTGAAGTTTGACTGGAGAATAAAGATTGATACATCGTTAATAGAATGTCCTGGCTGCTTGAAATGGCGGGAAACCGGAAGATTAGGTTTTTTGGTGACATCCGATCGGTGGTTGTTGAATCTGACTCTGAAAGAAGTTTTTGTCTGACCCACATATTGTGCTTGACATGCGTTACATTGGATTGCATAGATGACGTTCGAGGAATTGCAATCTAGGTCCGCAATGATCTTGGCGGTAAAATTAGAGTTTGTACTTTTGACTTCCTGCGTGGTCTGCATTAGTTTGCAAATCTGACAACGTCGGCCATTACATGGGTGACAACCAATCGAAGGGTTTATCGTACTGTTTACTTTAGAGCAGACCAAGTTATCCTGCAGATTACGTGTACGTCTGTAAGCGACACGTGGTGGTTCGGGAAAAATTTCCTTAGTGCGTTCGGACTGGAGGAGGATACTATGGTGGCGATTAAGTATGCTGTTAATGTTTGGGATATTTCCGGTGAATGTTACAGTTAAGTTTACCGAATTGGTTTTCGAGTTATTTTTCTTTTTTTCGAACAAGCTAATGCGATCTACTTTGCGAGCCCTGTTGAGAGCATCTTGCACCAGGTTCAGTGGATATTGACGATCAACGAAAGTTTGTTGCAGCTGTTCTAAATTTTTTTCCAGATCGCCATCATTTGAGCATATTTTCCTGTATCTAAGGGCTTGACTATAGGGGATGGCCAGTTTCGTGTGCCGCGGATGGCAGCTTTGAAATGATAAGTATTGTTGAGAATCGGTTGGCTTACGGAACAGATCAGTTGTTAAACCACCATTAGTGAATTTAACCTGAACATCTAGGAAGTTAACAATGGTGGCTGAATAAGAATGAGTGAAGTTAATGGAGGGATGGAAGTTGTTGAAGTTGCGTATAAAATCTAACAGGCTGTCTTCCGAGTGTGGCCAGATCATAAATATGTCGTCCAGGTAACGTTTGTAGAGAGTAGGTCTTAGCTCGCACTGGCTCAAGAAATTTTCTTCCAAACTGCCCATGAATATATTTGCGTAACTGGGTGCCATCTTAGTGCCCATAGCTGTGCCGCTGATTTGTAGATATTGTCTGCCATTAAATTCGAAGTTATTGTTCCTCAGGATCAGTTTCAGTAGAGCAGATAGAACAGTCGAATCACAAGGGGAATCGGAGTACTTTGAAATAGCCGTTTCTGCTGCGGTGATCCCGTCTTCGTGTGGGATATTGGTGTATAAGGATAACACGTCTAGCGTAACTAGGAGACTAGAAGCAGGTGGCTGACATTGGTTTAGTACTTGGAGGAAGTGATTAGTGTCCTTAATATACGAAGGGAGTTGTGGGGGTATGTCTTTAAGGAGATAGTCTACAAAGCTAGAGAGATTTTCTGTGGCTGTTCCATTACAAGAAACGATTGGGCGTCCGGGATTTCCCGGTTTGTGAATTTTCGGGAGCATGTAGAACCTGCCTGGTTTTGCGTTACGTGGGAGAAGGTAATCATATAATGCCGAATCGATTTTGTTTGTTGCCTTTAGTGTCTTTAAATTTTTGGTGATGTCAGTAACAATTTGTTCCGTACGATCACCGTCCAGTGGCTTGTAAAAAGTAGCACAAGCCAATTGTCGGAGTCCCTCATCGATGTAATTTTGCATATCCATTACAACAATTGCACCACCTTTATCTGCTCTTTTGATTATTATGTCCTTCGATTGTTTGAGATCGGAAAGACTACGATGCTCCGCTGGGGTAAGATTCGATTTGGGTTTGCGAGAAGAAGAATTGTATGCTGTTATAATATCTTTCTGCACTGCCTTTATGTAGATATCTAGGGCTTTCTGGCGATTCGGTTCCGGTGTAAAATCGGACGGTGGCCTAAAATGATTGGGGGTTTGATCCTGTTTATCATAAAAGTACTCTTTAAGGCGCATTCGTCGAGCGAAGTTGTCTAAATCGAGATGAAGTTGATATTCGTTTGCCTTATTATTGTTAGGGCAGAATGAAAGGCCCCGGCTAAGCAGCGAGACTTCGGAGTCTGTGAGTGAGTGAGACGACAAATTAACGACGCTCTGTGATGCAGTGCTGGTGGTGATGTTGTGAATTGAGGAATTTTGATTATCACGAGTGCTATCTTGGGCTTCACTTTGGGAATTTAATGAGGGAGTATTTACAGTACTGCTTGATTTAAGTTGGATATCACATTCACACAGAAGGTCTGGGTCTATCTGGTCCCTAGCGAGTTTTTTACGTTTGGTATTACGTACTTCGATCTCTTTGTCTGTTGTAAATTGCAGCAATTCGGACTTGTGTGCATCGCTAAGGGTGACATTTTCGCGGATGGTTTCCTTTCCGGAGATATTTCCTTAGTGGATTCATCACAGTGGGATATGAGGACATCTATTAAGGCGGATGAGGCATTGGCAAGGATTTCGTCCCACTTGTTTTGAAGGTTGTCTTTTATAGGGAGGGTAGGTTTGAGTTTTATGGCGAGTCCTCTTGGAATTTTGCCATGGTCCTTATAGACTTGTAATGCGGCACGGTGGGAGTTATATCGGATACATTTCTCAGTTAAATTGCGGATTTTGAGGAAGGCTTTGGCACTGGGAGATAGCTCGGTGTCAATATTGGAAAAAGTACGCTCACCGGCGGCTAGTCAGTCCTCTCTTCGGGGCCTCGATGTCTGTACGGGCTGTCTTCGTTCCAAGATTGCTGCCTCCTGAGGGGTGGGCCACACTGGATCGAGGATGGTCGGGGTTTCGGCTCGGCGCGGTGGCAATCGTCGAAGTAGGTGGGGTATCAGGTCCTGGAGGTGGCGGCACATCATCCGCACTCCTTCGAAGTTCGGGTGAAGGCCATCCGCCGCGAGGACCTGGGTGGGACGTCGTCGGTAGAAGCCGTGATCCAGGTAGAAGAGGTCCTGGGAACCGCGGCACAGTTGGACCAGCTGCTTGTTGAAGGCGAAGGCCCTTGGGTTACACTGGTATTCTCTGCGTCTGTCAAGGAAAGGGCGCCGTCTGTTATAGGATCGGGGAAGAACCAGTGTACATACGGCTATTTCGATGCCTCTCCGGGCGCGGATCTTGTCTAGCAGCTGGCGGTAGTGGGAGATGGCCAGTCCGGGGTCTGCGAGCGGCATGTCGTTGGTCCCACAATGTAGGATCACGACGCGAACGCTGGCCGGTCCGGGCGCGGATCTTGTCTAGCAGCTGGCGGTAGTGGGAGATGGCCAGTCCGGGGTCTGCGAGCGGCATGTCGTTGGTCCCACAATGTAGGATCACGACGCGAACGCTGGCCGGTCCGGGCGCGGATCTTGTCTAGCAGCTGGCGGTAGCGGGAGATGGCCAGTCCGGGGTCTGCGAGCGGCATGTCGTTGGTCCCACAATGTAGGATCACGACGCGAACGCTGGCCGGTCCGGGCGCGGATCTTGTCTAGCAGCTGGCAGTAGCGGGAGATGGCCAGTCCGGGGTCTGCGAGCGGCATGTCGTTGGTCCCACAATGTAGGATCACGACGCGAACGCTGGCCGGTCCGGGCGCGGATCTTGTCTAGCAGCTGGCGGTAGTGGGAGATGGCCAGTCCGGGGTCTGCGAGCGGCATGTCGTTGGTCCCACAATGTAGGATCACGACGCGAACGCTGGCCGGTCCGGGCGCGGATCTTGTCTAGCAGCTGGCGGTAGTGGGAGATGGCCAGTCCGGGGTCTGCGAGCGGCATGTCGTTGGTCCCATAATGTAGGATCACGACGCGAACGCTGGCCGGTCCGGGCGCGGTTCTTGTCTAGCAGCTGGCGGTAGTGGGAGATGGCCAGTCCGGGGTCTGCGAGCGGCATGTCGTTGGTCCCATAATGTAGGATCACGACGCGAACGCTGGCCGGTCCGGGCGCGGATCTTGTCTAGCAGCTGGCGGTAGTGGGAGATGGCCAGTCCGGGGTCTGCGAGCGGCATGTCGTTGGTCCCACAATGTAGGATCACGACGCGAACGCTGGCCGGTCCGGGCGCGGATCTTGTCTAGCAGCTGGCGGTAGTGGGAGATGGCCAGTCCGGGGTCTGCGAGCGGCATGTCGTTGGTCCCACAATGTAGGATCACGACGCGAACGCTGGCCGGTCCGGGCGCGGATCTTGTCTAGCAGTTGGCGGTAGTGGGAGATGGCCAGTCCGGGGTCTGCGAGCGGCATGTCGTTGGTCCCACAATGTAGGATCACGACGCGAACGCTGGCCGGTCCGGGCGCGGATCTTGTCTAGCAGCTGGCGGTAGTGGGAGATGGCCAGTCCGGGGTCTGCGAGCGGCATGTCGTTGGTCCCACAATGTAGGATCACGACGCGAACGCTGGCCGGTCCGGGCGCGGATCTTGTCTAGCAGCTGGCGGTAGCGGGAGATGGCCAGTCCGGGGTCTGCGAGCGGCATGTCGTTGGTCCCACAATGTAGGATCACGACGCGAACGCTGGCCGGTCCGGGCGCGGATCTTGTCTAGCAGCTGGCAGTAGCGGGAGATGGCCAGTCCGGGGTCTGCGAGCGGCATGTCGTTGGTCCCACAATGTAGGATCACGACGCGAACGCTGGCCGGTCCGGGCGCGGATCTTGTCTAGCAGCTGGCGGTAGTGGGAGATGGCCAGTCCGGGGTCTGCGAGCGGCATGTCGTTGGTCCCACAATGTAGGATCACGACGCGAACGCTGGCCGGTCCGGGCGCGGATCTTGTCTAGCAGCTGGCGGTAGTGGGAGATGGCCAGTCCGGGGTCTGCGAGCGGCATGTCGTTGGTCCCATAATGTAGGATCACGACGCGAACGCTGGCCGGTCCAGGCGCGGATCTTGTCTAGCAGCTGGCGGTAGTGGGAGATGGCCAGTCCGGGGTCTGCGAGCGGCATGTCGTTGGTCCCACAATGTAGGATCACGACGCGAACGCTGGCCGGTCCGGGCGCGGATCTTGTCTAGCAGCTGGCGGTAGTGGGAGATGGCCAGTCCGGGGTCTGCGAGCGGCATGTCGTTGGTCCCACAATGTAGGATCACGACGCGAACGCTGGCCGGTCCGGGCGCAGATCTTGTCTGGCAGCTGGCGGTAGTGGGAGATGGCCAGTCCAGGGTCTGCGAGCGGCATGTCGTTGGTCCCACAATGTAGGATCACGACGCGAGCCAACTCCGTAAGCCAACCGATTCTCAACAATACTTATCATTTCAAAGCTGCCATCCGCGGCACACGAAACTGGCCATCCCCTATAGTCAAGCCCTTAGATACAGGAAAATATGCTCAAATGATGGCGATCTGGAAAAAAATTTAGAACAGTTGCAACAAACTTTCGTTGATCGTCAATATCCACTGAACCTGGTGCAAGATGCTCTCAACAGGGCTCGCAAAGTAGATCGCATTAGCTTGTTCGAAAAAAAGAAAAATAACTCGAAAACCAATTCGGTAAACTTAACTGTAACATTCACCGGAAATATCCCAAACATTAACAGCATACTTAATCGCCACCATAGTATCCTCCTCCAGTCCGAACGCACTAAGGAAATTTTTCCCGAACCACCACGTGTCGCTTACAGACGTACACGTAATCTGCAGGATAACTTGGTCTGCTCTAAAGTAAACAGTACGATAAACCCTTCGATTGGTTGTTGTTGTAATTGGAGACTGACAGACTAGCGACTGTTCAGGATGAAGTAAGCAGGTTTAATGAGAAAGGAACGAATGTGTGCGTGAGCGCATGCACTACTGCGCATGCTCCTTAAAGGTGCGTCGGTTGTCGGCTTTTTCCAACACCCCCTCTCGACAATCAGCCCTTAACGACGCTCATACGGTCCCTGAGCCCCTCGAACCGTGGTTTCGGAAGAGGTTTGGTAAAGATGTCCGCGACCATGTCGCTAGTTTCACAGTACTGGAGTTTGACAACCTTTTTCTCAACTAAGTCTCTCAGGTGGTGGTGCCGCACGTCGATGTGCTTGGTCCGTGCGCTGACGCCCTCACTGATCGAGAGCTTGACGCAGCCTTGGTTGTCTTCATACATACAGGTCGGCTCTACGTCCCTATAACCGAAGTCAGTTAGCAGCTGTCGAAGCCACAGCACCTCCTGTGAAGCGTGTGCGGCCGACACGTATTCTGCTTCCGTGGAGGAAAGAGCTACCGAAGTCTGTTTCTTGCTGGACCAAGACACAGGACTAGTCCCCAGCGTTACAAAGTACCCACTGGTTGACTTCCTGTCGGTGATGTCTCCTGCCCAGTCGGCATCTGCGTAACAGACAAGCCTTGCTTTCAACTCCCCTGAGAGCCGCAACTTGTAATCGACGGTTTGCTTAAGGTATCGAAATACCTTCTTGACTGCAGTCCAGTCACAGTGACGTGGGTGGCTAACACGCCGGCAAAGGTAACCCACGGCGCAGGCTATGTCCGGGCGTGTTGTCGTGCTCAGGTATAGCAGCTCTCCGACCGCTTGACGATAGTGGTCGTTATCTGGTAGCAGCTGATCACCCAAGAGCTTCGGGTAGTCTGTATTTATGGGAATGGCGCTCCCCTTGGCGTCATCAAGCCGGTGCTTTGCCAATAGTGTGGTGATTTTATTGCGCTGATGAAGGAGAAAGCAATCATCACGTGGTCTCTCGATTTCAATCCCTAGGTAATGACTGACGGAGCCAAGATCCTTCAATTCGAAGTGCTTGTTTAATCTTTTCCAGGTGTCGGTAATGACCGAATTAGCTGGATGACAAATCAGCATGTCGTCCACATATAGGAGAACATACAAGAGCTTCTCGTCAATCCTTTGAGAATACAGGCAGGGGTCGGCGTCACTGCGTTTGGTGACTCGCTGCATCAGCTCAACACCTGGGATCTCGTGCCGTTACCATCAGGGAAGCATCCATTCGGCTGTCCCGAAAGTCCTCCACGCTGACTTCTTAGTCACACAGTGAAATCCACAGCTGTGCTGGGCCCATAACCTGTTGTAATTGGAGACTGACAGACTAGCGACTGTTCAGGATGAAGTAAGCAGGTTTAATGAGAAAGGAACGAATGTGTGCGTGAGCGCATGCACTACTGCGCATGCTCCTTAAAGGTGCGTCGGTTGTCGGCTTTTTCCAACAGTTGTCACCCATGTAATGGCCGACGTTGTCAGATTTGCAAACTAATGCAGACCACGCAGGAAGTCAAAAGTACAAACTCTAATTTTACCGCCAAGATCATTGCGGACCTAGATTGCAATTCCTCGAACGTCATCTATGCAATCCAATGTAACGCATGTCAAGCACAATATGTGGGTCAGACAAAAACTTCTTTCAGAGTCAGATTCAACAACCACCGATCGGATGTCACCAAAAAACCTAATCTTCCGGCTTCCCGCCATTTCAAGCAGCCAGGACATTCTATTAACGACGTATCAATCTTTATTCTCCAGTCAAACTTCAGCTCTGACCGCTCCCGAGAGCAGCGCGAATCCTACCTAATCTACAAATTCCAATCGACCATTAACGAAGACCCCGGCATGCTATCAACAATTAGAAGTCTACCCTCGTAGGTAAGGCACTTTTTTCCAATTCCTTTTCAGCTGGATGGGTGGCCCAACCTGGACAAAGCCACTCCCCCAAGGACGATGACATCACACTTGAACCTCACAAGTCAACATTCTCGAACGTGACCCATTGACGACCGCCAGCAAAGTTCGAAGCAGCACTCACCCTGCCCGGAATTTTCCCGAAAGCGGACAGTGACCTACGGCGAATGACATCACCACCCGGACTTGACCTTCTGGAATATTCCCGAATCTGACTCACTGACAAACGCCAGTGGCGTGCCCGTACCAATTATGACGTCATGTAGCAAACCTATTTAAGAAATGTGTAATCAGCTACGCATCTTTAGTCCTGACGAAGACAGTGCCACTGTCGAAACGTCGACAACCCTTTTAGCATTCCAAGTATCTTAAATGTAAATAAATTATCCCTTTTTCTTACTTCCCGTACCTTCGTAGTCTGTGTTTCAATTTTCATTTCAGCTACATATGTTCGCGGTCGTCCGAACCCCATTCACCAAGTATATATATATATATATATATAACCCACTTATAAAACAGTTAAAAATATTTCCTAAATCTTCCATTAAAAATAAATCGCTGAAGATATCACTAAAAATATAAAGTTTCAAAATATCTCCAAAATTGGGACACCGCGGATGAACGGATGAACGCGTGTCAGGGTATGCCTCCGCGATGGATAATTTATTTATTTATCTATTTTCTAAACTCGTTGACAATACAGCTACCTTGTCCTTGCACTGTAAACCAGGGATCAGAACCGCTATTTTTTTCAGGACGGTTGGGGTTCAGGTTCGGCCATATTGGTTCGGTTCGAGTTCAGCTCCGCAGCAGCGCAAAATATCAGTGTGGCAAAATGCACAGTGGCAAAACAGTCAGATATCATGCTGTGTTACACTCTGCCATCATTGCACTGTCAATGCTTTTTGGGTGTCATGCAGTTTCTTCTTGTACGCAGGAAGGTGCGAGGCGTTCAAAGACGGCATCCTCAGTGAAACCTGAAAGAGGGCTTGACTCAGCAGCACCAGGAACCACTTTATGCGGCAAACGCAAACGCAGCATCCGGGAGCGCAGCCTCGAGTCATTAGGTAGAGTGCATCGACGCTCTGAGTGTTGTGACGATATGGAACTTGAAGTATGTCAAGGGCCTGTAAAACCACACGGGTGAGTACTGTTTCACCTTCAGCAATGTGCGTGTTAAGTAGTGACCTCAGAGTCAAGAGAGTCATCATGCCATCCACTAAACAGCCAAGCACACTTATGGTTCTTGTAACTCGAGTGAAAATTTTGGACCCCATCCTGACGCTCCAAATCCTTGCCTGCTTAATGAGGGTCCAGTCTCTGCTCACACCTATTTCCGCTTCGGGGTACTTTACAGACACTGCAGGTACGCGATTTTTAGAAGCAGAGCATTCAATAAATTGATTTTGCAAAAGGCAGGGTCATTGCTTTCTGAAATGGCGCTTGCACCTGCTCAAATTATCCACCTTCTGAACGATGATGAGTTCAACGAATATTGTATTGAAGCACACCAAGTGCCGACGGACTTTACTAACAGAGGTGATCAGCAATGGTAAGTTTCCCCAACGTGGATTGACTAGTGCATTATTCATCGTTGCAAATTTGTGCAGGTCATTCGAGATATCGCCGCGCAGCACAGGGCAAGCATCTATGGGCCAAAACATGTCTGTGAGCTGGTGGAACTACGTCACCTCACTTCCACCCCATCTCTTCGGCTCAGTGACGGCTACTTGTGGGGTCGACAGAGTCACACCCATTGGAGTGCAAGAGTTGCTACTTAATGCGCCCCATGACTAAGGACCAGGGTTTTCCGCAATTCTGCAAAATTTCACGGAATCCACCGCGATATCCTTCGTGCGGCACAGAATTTCGCGGAGTCCCTTATTATGCTCGAAATTTCGTGGAAATCAGATTGGGTCGAAGAACGCAATGGGCGGTGTGGACGGTTACTACGACGTGCATGGTCGCAGGAAAAGTATTGCACGCTCACGCAAACGAGCGTCAGATAAAAGAGCGTGCAGCACACGCTTCCAACTGCTCCAAGGTATGCGTGACCCTTCGACGTATTTACTCGCATATTTTGCGCCAATTCATAATTTGCACACCCCTGGTTTAGCACTAAAAATGAGAAGAAAACAAAAAATCACGTAATTTGCGCACCCGTGTTTTCACGTGCAGATATCTGGCACATGCACCTTTTCACAACGCCGTCGGTGCTACCGAAATTATTGTTGTGCTTTTGTTTGATTTGCGCACACTTTCAGGTGGCGGCCCACTGACGTGATGGACGACCTGTACATCACTCGAACTACAAAACGGGGAAAGAAATCCTGGACAAACACGCTATGACAAACCTTACAGCACAAAATGACAAAGTTTGTGAACATAGCATGCTTTTGGTTGTCAAGTGCAACTAGTGGCATCTTCCAGCAGCGTCTTGACGTATCTTACCCGTATATGAGCGGTTGTGGGCCGATATTTTGCCTCCCGATCGTCAGTGGTTGCATGGTATTTGGGTACTTCTATTGCGTTTGCGCAATGCAGTGATAACGTCAATATTGGCTCTATCGAGAGCCTATATGACCAGCATATTAAAATTTTGAAATTTTGGATCATTTGAATATCGTAACGAACGTTCCCGCGCAATTTGCTCACCCTAATTTTTCAGACTTTTTTTTTTAAGAGAAGGTGCACACCTTATGTGAGTAAATACGGTAACTGGGTTTTGAAAGGGAATAAGGGTGCTTGCTCCGAATTTAGCGTCTACTGCGATCGAGTATTTATAAATTCCTGTAAACTCTGTAAATGCTCAAAGATCTTTCAGCAAGTGTAAAATGACTGTAGGCGACAAACGTCATTCGCTGTCAGAGGAGAACGCAAGATATCATGTAATGCTGAGCCACAACAGTGCTTTGAATCTAAGTTTATAAAATATTTTTGATTTACACATTATCTAAGAAAAAGTGTTTCCCTGTTTCAAACCGCTGTTGACTCCTGGCCACGGAAAGTCGCGTAATTTACAAGTCTGTGCCGTGGAATTTTGAATTTGCCACAGCAGAAAATCTGATCTTACCAATGACACATTAACTGAAGGTTCATACCTTGAGTTTGAGGAGGACTAAACGAACAACAGTTGAACTCAAGGTATGAAACCTCAGTCTATATGCCACACCAGCTGGCTTGTCTAATTCTTCTTTCGACACATTAAAATTGTTGAACACCCCTAATGTTTGTTACATCAGTGTTATGCACATGATAAAATGTACTGTATTACTGCGCATTTCCCAGCATGCCAGAATAAACAGAGGTTGACCAGCATGCTGGGGAAACTTGTATTTTCCAGCATGCTGGGAAATACCACACTCAATAGTACAATGCCCCACGGATTATGCATGATTCAATGGCAGCCACAAAAAGGTCAGCAGGAAGAGTGTCCTATTCCCGCCACGTCATCAAGGAGTTCTAACTGACCCGTATTGTAACCGGTTTTGGGAATTTGGTAGCAGGCATAGAAATCTTAAGGAGTATGCTAGAAGGAAACCTGTGAAACTGGGACGTACAGGCGAGGGGAGTTCCATGCTGAATCAGCCTGCGTCGCCCCAGCAGCGCTCTGCTCCGCTGCTTGGCTTAGTGGATAGCACAACGTATAAACACAGCACACTGATTAGGAAACAACGCCTGTGCTCAAAGATGAAACATGTAAATGGTATACACACCAAGCGTCCATGTACAACCACCCCACACTGTCACTGCCGCTGCCTCGACCAGTCTTTGCTACGAGCCTGGGTAGGAGTGGACAGTGACAAAATTCGTAGCCAACGGAGCAACGGAAGCGCTTAAGGCGTCCCGCTCGTTGGTGGTAGACAAAGTCGTGCTGGGGACTGGTAGGTGGTGGGTTCGAATCCTACCACCAGCTGTGCTGCTAAGGTTTTCCCTGGGTTTTCTGAAGACTTTCCAGACGAATGTCGGCACAGTTCCCCTTGAAGTCTGCCCAGGACGCGTACTAACCCCCCTGTCCTCCACTCCTTCCTGCTGTCCTCTCTTTATCTGTCCACGTCTATGCCGCTCATGGCCACAGTTGCTTTGCGGCACTAAAACACGGAATAAAAAACAAGTTTTCGTAATTGCGCCTGTTTTCACAGACTAAAAATATGCGACGTTCCCTCGGCTGGTTAGCCAGCAACGGGTGGTTGGCACGTTTTGTACACAGATGCAGCATGGTGAACAGGACAGTCACCAGTGTGGGGCAAAAGGTGCCAGAAAATGCTAATAGGCTGTGCCAGTCCTTTTATAGCTACCACAATTCAGCTATCAGCGAGATAGAACTTGGGGTAACATGGAAATAAAATAAATGGTAAATATCGGTAACAGGGACGAAATGCCGATGTGGTCTGATTTGCCACACGATAAGACCTACAACTTCAACAGTATCAAGCATGTCATATGCAAAACCACCGGGAAAGAGAAGATAAGGTATACTGTTGTCTTATCACAGTGGCACGAAGTTGAAACCGATTATTATATTAAAGGGACTAAAAAATGTGCCAAAAGTCGATTTCCCTGAAGATGTTGTCGTTTCTGTGTCAATGAAAGGCAGTATGATGTCTACACTTGTGAACTGTTGCAAGCAGAAAGTGTGGGGTGTCCGGCCAGGTCCCTTTTTCAAGCCCCGTTCATTTCTTGTAACTGGACAGTGCGCCGTCGCACCTGAAAGCTGTGACAAAATCGAGCTTCAAGCAACACTACAATACATCCTTGTCCATTATTCCTGGCGGAAAGACTCCTCTGCTGCAGCCCGCTGATGTTACATGGAACAGAATATTGAAGACAGCAATGAAAGAACTCTGGATGGAGTGGCTGTGGGATGGCGAGGTTGAGTACACAATGTCCTGAAAGCGCTGTTCCGCTTCATACCTTACTGTCACACTTTGGGTTAAAGAAGCATGGAGAAGCATTTCCGAAGATGTGATCAAACAGTCCTTTGTGAAGTGCGGACTTGTTGGTGGCATGGAAGCCAGCGTGCCGCACCAGCGTCTGTGCGACACTGCAGCGCTCGAAGACGACGAAGACTCGACTGGCCAGCAGATGGCAGCTGTGATTCTGTTGACGACTAAACGTAAATGAGTATAGTGGCTGTCGATATTTGTAGCTCTATGTCCGGTAATAAATGTTTGGTGCTCGCAATGTTGTTGACCTTGTTTAATCCAGCATGCCGGGACGGACCAGAAGGGCAGATCGTAAAAGCTGGTCAACCTTGCAAAACCCGGCATGCTGGGAATTGCGCGGTAATACGGTATGTCTTTGGCAAACTGTGTTGTGTGTGCTGAGTTTGTCGTGATCAATAGAACCCTAATGAGGGCAAAATTAGTTCACGAGTCACCAACTGTAGCATTAGATTATGAGTGTCACTAATTTTTCTGTTACATTGCTCAGCCATACTGAAACAAATAATAGGCAAGCCGACTGTTATTACAACTGGGGACGGACGCATATCCCTGAGTTTTGGGAACAATATAAGGCACACGAACGGAACTCGAATCAGCAAATATGTTTCATGCACTGTTTAAATGTGAAAGAAACTTGATAACCGAAAGGGTTTACGGATGGCATGCTGATATGTACACCGCAGGGCTGTTGCTATCTTCATTGCTTCCTGGATGGCTCTTTGTCTTGTGTCACTGACATAGTTCATGAATTCCGTGTTATCTAATAAAGGCTTATACCCAGCACAGTTTGCTACATGCTTTGCAATTACCAAGTTGGCGTCATTGCTGCACAATAATGCTCCCTTAATGTGTCCACAACACATCTTGACATCTGCCCCACGTAACAAGCTCTGCAAGGAAGGGGAATCTTATAGACAACATTCTTCTTACAGGGAATACATGTATATTGATTCCTGTGCTTAACCAAACATTTGTTTCTGTGGAAGGGTGTGAGAGATGGCATATTTTCATTTACCCTGTACGCTGCTACTGCCTGCAGAGGTGGCCTGTCTTCCAATTCAGCATGACAGCCCATGAAAAAACTGTATCACCAGAAATCTTTCCTGTTCGATGGGCTCTACCAAATTAGGGCCCCAAATACGAGGGTGGATCAAATATAAACAAGATTTCTGTTGTAGAACGCGTTCTGTCAATTGGCGCACGCTCCCGCTTGTGCACGTGCTAGCTAGGTAGGTCAGCAGTTACGTGAGAAGCCAACCGGTCTTGTTACATTTCCTCAGTAGTCCATCATACGATGTCTGAGAAAGAGGCACATCCGTCAATTGTGCAACGTATTATTATAAAGTTTCTCGCTCGTGAGGGTGTAAAACCGACCGAAATTCTGCACAGTTCGGGAATCAAACACAGTCAAGGCCGCATGTGTTTGCCTGGCATAAGGAATTTGTGGAAGGCTGTGACGAGGTTGAAAACGAAAGCCCCTGTCAAAGCCAAGACTCAAGGTGCTTGCAACTGTTTTTTTTTGGGACCAGTGCTGCATCTTGCACATTGATTTCTTGCACAATTGTCACACCATCAACGCTGCATATTACTGTGAACCTTTGAGTGAGGTTAAACTTCCTTATCACAGCAGTGTTCCGTGAAAAACGTCGTCGTCCGATCTCAGTTGTCTCGCGACGTAAACACCCAATTATTATTATTATTATTGAAAAACGTCAGATGTTCTCAGGAACTCTGACACTGGGTTCTGAGCCGCCCCGGCCGGGATCGTCCTGCACTGATGTACGGCCGTCTCTGAACCGTTTGCACCACTCAAACGCTTTGCTGCGGCTAAGTGTATCGTGACCATACTGAGCCTGAAGTCTTCTGTGAATTTCAGATTACTTTACGCCTTAATTCACGAGAAACTTCATGACTATTCGCTGTTCGATGTGCGCGCTCACCTCGTTGTCGGCCATCTTGTCCAGCACGTGTCTTCTGTTCTGCACAAACTTTGGGCTACCACGTGGTGAACGCGGAGGCCGCGTTCACCGCGTGTGAAAATGACGAAAAAGAAGTGAAAGACGAGTGAAAGAAAAAAGACGTGTGAAAATCGTGTGTGAAAATGACGAAAAAGAAGTAGCGCGAGCCATTTGTTTGACTTGAACAGCCCTCGTACATAAACTTCAAAGAGGACCCCCGTTACCCACGCCTTTCAATTGCAATGAGTCTTACGTGCTTTGTGGACCACAATTCGTTCTTTGTGCTCCTCTTTCCTTTTGCACAAGTATATTGCCTCTGTATCAGTAATGCTTTCATTAGTAATTAAGTGAAGTTAACACATAATTACGGAAACCTGTCCTCAAAGCACCAGCAATTTCCCCATGCTTCCAGAACAGTGCATAAAGGCAAGACCAAGCTATCGTGTTCAGATAAATTGGCATATGTTCATGCGTTCGAATTAGCAGACTTCTTCCCCCCATTGAAATTCAGACGACTTTGACGGGACACAAGCATCAGTTCAAATTATGTTAAAGTTTCAACAGATTACTGAAGGAACTGCCCTTCCTCCATACATATTTTTTTATTTTTTGTGATATTCGTCAAATGTAGATGATTAGCATTATGGAAAGTCTTTGTCGGAGACAAACATGTCTATATTAGCAAGGTTTGACTTTTTCAGTAGTTCATAAGCGTTGGAGATTTTTCAGCGACATTCCTTATGCTTGTGCCCCTTCTGATCATGACTGTAAATAAAGGAATGTTATACAATGAGTGATTCTCATGCAGTGAGTGCAGCAGCAGTAGCAGTTTGAGCAGTAGTGAAAGTGATGCAGGTATACACACCAATGATGAGGGCAGAGAAGGTGAGTTATTCCCTATACAGGGTGCGTCATGTTAGACTGACCAGAATTTTTATAAAAAAAACTATGGGAGCAGCATAGATGTTTTTGCAGTTGAGCTCTACGGCCAGGCAGACATCCTCTGGAAGAGAGTATGTAACTACCAGATGACTAATTACCTGAAATTCATTAATTAATTTTTTAATTAAGGAATTTCGGGCAAAAGCGATTGAGATTGAGAGACTATCCTCGTTGAACACCACTCCACGTTTAAAAAATCCTGAAACACACACGTGCGCTAAAATATCCATCCCCGAGTTGTATGCAAATGAGCCGAAACCGAAAAAGCGCGCCTGAGAAGCGAGTCACCCATGCCGACGGAGGTTTATCTGGACCGGAAAACGGTTTTTCTGGCCGGCTGAGCGGCACCTATCTTCACCGCTCCAAATCATATGGCTTTCTGACGTGAAATGAGCGCTGTACTTCCTGCGTTCCCAGTCGCCGCGGTTTCGGTTTCAGCTCATTTGCATATCAAAATTCGGGGATGGATATTTTAACACACGTGCGGGTTTCAGGATTTGTTAAACGTGAAATGGCTTGCAACTAGGATAGTCCCTCAATCTGCCATCTCTTTTGCCCGAAATACCCTAATTAAAAAGTTAATTAATGAATTTTAGGTAATTAGTCATCTCGTAGATGCACACTTTGTTCGAGTGGATGTCCGCCTGGACGTAGAACTCAACTGCAAAAACAGCATCTATGCCGCTCTCATAGGGTTTTTATAAAAATTCAGGTCAGTCTTACGTGACGCACCCTGTATAGTATGCTATGTTAGCCATCTAATACGAACATGTACAATGTAGGGGACGACGAGCAGAGCGACTTCTTCCATGAGACAGGTCCTGCATGTGGCATTCCGGGCATTATAGCATGGTGGGAGGAAGAGTCTGTGGGTGACATGGATGCTCGCTTGACGGCTATACTTAGAGGAAGTCTGCCCCACATGTCACATGCTGCACAACGTGCTTGCAAGGTATTGTCAAAGTACTGCAACTGAATCTACTGTTAACCCACGATGATATAAATGAAGTGGAGTGTAGCATTTGAATTGCTATGGTAGTGCTATGCTGGATCTGGACTTATCTGGACACTTTGATATCCACCCTTTATCGCCCAGATAGCAAATTTCCTGATAAACGAATCATGTGCAGGGGTGTGTGCAGTTCCATTAAAACAGCTTATTACTCCAGAAAAAAAAGGAAGAAAAAAGATAGTCTTCTAGCACGTGTTACTTTAGGATTATTTCAGAAAAATCAGAAATTTTCTGCAGAACGTTGTACAGATCATGGACTTTCGAACAACAAATGCCCATTGTTTATTTAGCCCAAGCTTGAAGACTAGCAATACTTTCACATGGTTTGTACAGCACTTTTCGTGCCCAGTAGAAATGTGACACCTCTTGTGCTTCCTGAGAGGCATGACTGCTGTGTGTGCACACCAGTCTCCAGTGACTGACTTCGGACTAAAAAGCAGTCAAGAGTCGAAATAGAGCTGGCGCGGCCGCCTGACAGCCAAACGATGTTTGAATAAACCATTGCACATGTTATAATAATGTATATTCCTTATTAGCTTCTTTGAAGTGTATGTTGTGGGGCATTTTTCTAAGGATCAGCACCACACAACCGTCACCATGCTTGCTTCTTAGGCTTAATCGCCGCAAGTTAACAACAAGCCTTTATCCCATGATGTGACATTCATATTTGATTCGTATTCAAAAATGTCAGTATTCGCACACCTCTAGATTAAAGTGATTTCGAATTAATGGGATTGCACTGTACTAGGTAACGGCTTTCATATATAAATTTTGTAAACACCTATACATTATCCTTATGGATGATCACTTCATTCTTATTTGCAGGAAGGACGTCAGTTTCGCGCTGGTAGACGAAGGCTTGGAAAATCGGTACGTTTTATAGCAATTTATATAGGATTGCCTACAGCTGTGGTTCTTAACCTATGTGATTGGATGGAACCTGTGATCCTGAGAGAATGACTTCAAGGAACTGTGTAGAAGTAGATCAGGCAAACTAGCTATCATAGAAGTAGCTATTTATTTGTTTTCTGCAAACATTTATTTAATTATAATTGATCTAGTTGTTTAATTATAATTTATTTAATTATTTATGTTTTCATCGCAAAATATCGCTTGAGTTTTGCCGAACTCGCACTGTTTGACAGTACTTGCCCACAAATATTGCATTGTGGGTTACCACTGATACTTCTAAATCCCAAGTCTACATAGAGCAGGAACGTAGCTCAGAGCTTCTCCAAAGTTGTTCCGACTCTCCAAGTGCTTGCCATGCTTCCGGAACACAAAAAGCAACAAGACCACCATGTGGTCCAAAAGGTTGTCGGTTTGGATTGCCCGTTGTATTAACCGTTGAATCAACCAATGATGACAATAGCTCTTTACCAGAAGCGCCTGCCATGGGCATGAGCAGAATTGGCGGACACCCCGAATTAGTTCACGAAAGTGCACCACGTGGTGTATCCACCTTCAACTCTCCCTCATGTTCTTTTCCCCTTTCTTCCTATCCTTTCCCTCGTGATCTTCGATACCCCGTCGGTAATCCCGTTGCCGTACACACAACGGAGTACAATGTGTTCTTCTGGCCTAGATCGTCAAGTACACAAACAAAACTGTGAAAACCAGTAGAACTTGGCCCCGTCGTGTGTTTTGAGATTTTGCCAGTCGTTTTCCCCCCTGCAAAGAAGTCGCCTTTGACTAAATCGTCTGCGAGGTCTTTCGCGGACTGCCAAACTGAAATTTCACGAACTTTGTTGAATGATACTGATAGAGCATGATGTGTAAAAAAGAAAGTCCGAGCTGCTATGGGAGAAAAAAGAAAGGTTCCGTGCTCACCTACAAGGTATATCAATGTCCGTGAATTTAAAAAAAAAAGCGTGTTACCTTTATTGCCCCTATGGTTTAGTGAGCATCGCCATAAGAAAATGAGAATGTGTCACAGCCTAGCGAGTTCTGTTTTAGAAAGAAAAAAAAAAAGAAAAAAAAAACGGAAGCTCGTTTCAGAGTAAGGTTCTAGTTTCGGTACCAGGTTTCTTGCCTTGACCTCCCAACAGTATACGTGGAAATTTCGATATCTGTGTGTATTCCGTATTGTCAGCTGTGCTCCTAACAAATATTACAATTAGAAGAAATTTTGTCATTACACGACAAATATAATCATCTGTTTTTTTATCTCCAATTATAAAGTGCAGTATCAGTTACTGCGGCAGTAGGTGTATTCGCACGAAGTCAATCTATGCAAAAGGTGAAAACAGTTCACTTTTAATCGAAGTCATCAATAATACAAGGACAAATAGGATGTCAGCGTAGCATCTCGTCGTCTTTAGTGCGTCACTGAGGACAGAAAGAAAACCGAAACAGATGCCGTCGTGAAACGTTTGATCGAACGGGGGACATTTGGTCGAAAGCCATTTGAACGAACACCGTTTGATTGAAACGGCAGCGGTCGTTTGATCGATTTTTTTATTGGTTCGCTTGGATCGTTGATGAAACAGAAAAGAAGAAGAAAAAACAAAAGAAAGCTTCAGTTCTAAATGCTATTATCCCAGGGAATATTTTACTCTGTGTAATCCGCTTGCCCATAAACACATTCCTCATCCTAATCCACTTTTTCGCATCCAGAAGGCGATTCGATGGCCTGGGTTGTTCACCCTATCCCGTTCGACAACTTGATGTTTTCCTCTCTGACAGATAGTGACTAAACATGGCATACATGCCTTTCACTCCTAGTCCGCCAACACTTTGTCAAATAATAATTGATGTAAGTTGTGAAATAATCAACATTTTTGACAAATAAATAAATACTTTTGAATAATTTATTCGCGTCGAACATGGTCAAATTTTAACAATGTATTATTAATGTTTGTAGTTAACTGACGATTGGTTTGGAGAAAGAACAGTTTTAGTCTATTTACTACATCACCATTACTTATTTGTTGTGCTTCAGTTTATTTACTTTGCGCCTATGTGCAAGTGAATCTAAATTTGGTTCTTCCAACATACATGTAGCCGAAGAAGTCCTTCGAAACCTAAACGATATAAGCCGGGGACCAGATCGTTGTACTTTGTTTTTTTTATATATATTTTTCTTTTATTCCTTTGTTTATTTTATTAATTTTTTCATGGCGTGGATGTGTAAGTATCTCAGACTGCAGATGCATACTCTAAACCAGGTTGAACTGATGTTTTATATGGCTGTTAATACAATATCTTTATTTTATATTATGGCGAAATTTCCTTCTTAGCATTCACAGAGTGCCTTTCGCGCACATATCACTATCCCATTTCGGATCGTTCACTTTAAATTTATCGCCAACAATGAAAAGGGTGCCCAGAAGAAGAACAGACTATCGGCTGCTCCCAACTTGAGGCCATTTTCTTCAATATGTGTTCTACTGGTTCGCGGGATACTTCGGCATAGTCCTATTCAATTCAATTCAATTTAATTCAATTTTATTTTTCTTTCGGGTGGGAGAGAGTAAAAAGCCAGAAAGCTGTGCTGTTCGTGAATGACAAAGGTCTGCAAATAACCAGTGGTCTACCCTCTTTAGCTGAAAAAAAGCAGAGGACACTGCTCCGTATGCTCTAGTCAAAAGTTACAGAAAAAGAGGTGCTAAGGACACACTGCGAGCTTTTAACTCCCTTAGAAAAAACGGCGTCGATCAACCGGCTTTCGACTAAGCGGCGTTCGATCAAGCGCCTTCGATCAAACGGCGTTCGGCCAAATGGGCGAATACTCCCCAGGTTCTGGTCGGAGCTCTACAGATATTTATTTGTTATTTATTTTTTCAAAAGTAGATGAAGAATTGCTTTGTCATTTTGGAGTGAGTATTATCTCGAAAAGGGTATCCTCATGGTACGGATACTGTGACATTTGAATTCCATTTGTTACATCTTTGGTGGAAGCATTTGATTAGACGTTATTCCCCTTGTATTTCTACATACTTTTTCCTCGATGATGACGCCGTACTTTCAAGACCTAAAGAACGACATAGAATTACCTGGTGCCCCGAAATTGCGTTGGTCTCGTTCCCCTCTTGAACCCACGGTCTGCGCGTTTGCTCAAATCCTCGTCCAGACTGCCGTCCCAGACGCCAAAATGACATTTTGATCAACTTTGATTGATAATAACACTTTATATAAAATTGATATCAGAGATGTCATAATCTAATTATTTAGTCTGTCTATTATTAATGAATATCCCAGAGCATCGGACCCGGGTCTCGTTCCCCTGTTGCACCCCCAGTCGGCGCGTTTGCTCAAATCCTCGTCCAGGTCCCAGACGCCAAAATTACATTTTGATCAACTTTGATTGATAATAACACTTGATATAAAATTGATATCAGAGATGTCATAATCTAATTATTTAGTCTGTATATTATTAATTAATATCCCAGAGCGTCGGACCCGGGTCTCGTTCCCCTGTTGCACCCCCAGTCGGCGCGTTTGCTCAAATCCTCGTCCAGGTCCCAGACGCCAAAATTACATTTTGATCAACTTTGATTGATAATAACACTTGATATAAAATTGATATCAGAGATGTCATGATCTAATTATTTATTCTGTATATTATTAATTCATATCCCAGAGTATCGGACCCGGGTCTCGTTCCCCTGTGCACCCACGGTCGGCGCGTTTGCTCAAATCTTCGTCCAGACGGCCATCCCAGACGCCAAAATGACAGTTTGATCAACTTTGATTGATAATAACACTTGATATAAAAGTGATATCAGAGATGTTATAATCTAATTATTTACTCTGTATGTTATTAATTAGTATCCCAGAGTATCGGACCCGGGTCTCGTTCCCCCGTTGCAGCCCGGGAGTGCCCTTTGGATATCCGGAAGGAAAGCCCTTCACCTTTCGAGCTCCTTTTCGAGTTTAGACGCATGCGTATTACGCTAATACTAGAACTTAGTGCGTGGGACGCCTAAAGGGCAACCTCCATTGAGCGAATGTACAGCGAAAAAGCTGCGGACTTCGCTCAGCGTCGGACGCCCTGCGCGAGGCGTCAAAAATGTGAGCGTCCGCCGCCGATCTGCCCATATGGTGGCTAGATGAATATTGTCTGGTGTGAGGGGCGCCGCAGCCGAGGCGGCCCGTTCGCGGAAGACGCCGTCAGGTGGCGCGCCAACACGGATGTATGCGAAGATTCTGCTGAACGGGCCGTTTTCGCCCATGTGGCCGAGAAGTTTTGCGGAGGAATGGAATGGTGGGGGGTAAATATCAATGGAAAACAAAACAGTAATGGTCATAGCTTAAAACGCATTGAAGATCGCTTATTCAAGCATGCAAAGGAACAGGTACTCAGCTTGTAGGTCCCATGCGTAGCTTAGACGTGACAAAGCTGATGGCAACCATCCTTTTCAACTTTTGTATCTCTTTTATCAGGTATTTTCTTTGTTCATTCTTACTTTTAGTACATTTTTATTTATTTTTTATGTCACAGCAACAAGGCCAGTTAATCTTTCTTTTTGTTCCACGGTGCATAAAGTTTCCTATCAATCAATGAAGACACGCTCATCTTCAAATTTCAACCTGGCAATGCCAAAACAAGATTTAGTATACACAGCAATAGCAACAACCTGTTTCGTCCCCTCATCATGATATATATGTACATACATATGCACACAATGAAAACAAAGAACATCTGTACACGAGTCTGAATGCTCACATAAGTGTATACACTGGAGACGCACCTCCTTTGAAGGTTTCTGCTTTTTGCTCCGCTATGCGCAAGAACGGTTAATGCCCTCTACGGAGAAGTGCATTCTCATCACAGCATAGAATTTTACAATGTTCATAGTGAGATATTCACTATGGGTTTGACAGCCAACATTCTCAAGGCTTCGCATAGCCAGTGATGGGAAAAGTACCTCAAAATTATACTTAAAGTAAAGTACTAAGTACCTGGCGTCATTAGTACTTGAAGTACAGAACAGGTACCCAATTCCAAATGTAGTTCAAGTAAAGTACAAAATACAAGGCAAAGTACTTCAAGTATTCTACAAGTACATTGAATTTAATTTGTATCACATTGCATTTCACTGTTTAGTATATGTGTCTTGTTTGATTGGCAAAACTCTAGCAAGCATTTTTGACAAATGCTCCAAAGCCATAAAGTCCTAGGTTAAGTGCTAACCCGTGAATATGAACTTAATCAGATGACATAATTTGCAGCTACATGTAAAGAGGTAATGGGTCATCTAGGCTGTGATTGTGCCAAGGGTTGTGTTCCGGTACTAATCCTCTGCTATAACAGGCTAGGAAATTTCAAGGGGGGAAAAGTACAGGCCAACAGAGATTATACATTTCTGGGCATTCCATGCTGCTTTTTGAAGTACAACATGTTTAAAAAAAGAATATGAAGAAAGTAAAAAAAGGATGAAACACAATATAAGCCATCATTTTTATACGACTGTGATCTGCAGCCATGTAATCCATGTGACCAATTAAAACAAAACGTAAAATGTCAAAAATGAAAGCATGAGTGTTCATTCAGAGTGTTCATCATGTAATGCGATCACACATTGTGATATAAAATGATTATTAATTGCCAATGAAGGAAACAATATAAAAAAGCATGGAACCTTGCATTGGGAGAACTGAAACGACAATTGACCAAGGTATTGTGCTGCCGGTTGCAGTGTCATATTGTGTGGATGTCTGTGCGTTCCATTCGTTTTACATAGTCGTAGACGTGTTGATACTTTTTCAACGTTCCAAGCCTCTCAACAATAAATTTGCTTCAACGAATATGCTCTTTAAGAGCACAAAAATTCTTTTTGGTAAAATGTCAGACCGGGACTCTTAGTACTGCATCCCACTAAAAGCATTGATGGGCATTTGATGAGCATTTTTGATACTCTTTTGTGACTTTTTGTCTGGAGCCCAAGTTTGTGTACTTAAGTGCTTGATGGGAAAGTACTTGGAAAATAGTACTTTAAGTACGGTACAATGTACACGGTTTAAAATGTACTTAAAGTAAAGTACAAGTACACAGAAATGTACAAAGTACTACTTGAGTACTTGGTATACATCAAGTACTGCCCATCACTGCCCTATCACATGCCATGACTTCTAGTAGGCTGTCTGCATGCCCTTTATGACATGAGAACAACATTGTGAAGGTATCTTCAAGTCTGGAGACAAGCTTGAAGAGTGTTTCTGAACAGTAGCGTAGGCCCCCCCCCCCCCCCCCCCCCCCCCCCCCCCTGTTGAATTCGTTCATGTACGACGACAGATGGTCTGCGCTCTGTTCGGTTTTGCACGCTGCTTTTTCTTCACAGGGGCGTCAGACGTCTGCTAAAGGTTCACCATTCCACAGAAACAGTGCACAGCCGATGATAAAGTAAAATAAAGCAAAGACGCGACAGCGTCGCTATCCCACCCTCTGATATGTCACGAACGAAAGAACTCCGCCCGGGGACTAGCCAGAGCGCCCAGAAACTAGCATACGTCCGTGAAGCAGCGCGCCTGGTGGCCGTCTTCCGCAAGAGTCCCGCTCCGTCGGGTAGGAGGCTGTGGGCGCTCCTCACACCAGACAATATTCATCTAGCCACCATACTGCCCATGCCAGATATTTTCGCCCAGCGTCCGCGATTCCGGAAGCGTCAACTGCATATGAACCAATCAAAGTGCTCTTCCGCTACGAATCTACGCCAGATCGCCTGCACGTGGTCGTCTGTTCTCGTGAATCAACGTCATCGTCCTCTTCTTGCAACTGGATGCTGTCGTCTGCTCGCTGTTTCGCCAACTGCATCGTTAGAACGTGAGGAATTCACTGCCAAGAAACATGTATTCCTTTCGCAGTAGTGAATATGCCCTTCGGTACGTTACTGGGCGCAGCTTTTCAGACAGTTGTTGGATTTAGTTGCAAAATTTGTGACATTAAATGCACTTTTTCGATCAATTGATTTCACTAAGCTTTCACCTTATACCCTGGCAACAGTGACATCACAGCATGACTTCCCGACGCCGTCCGCTGGTTTTTCGCTCCTTGGAGCTGGTACCGGCGAACAACTGGCGGCGGAACGCGCGTGGCAGTCTGCCGCGCGAACTTCGTTGCAAAAATTCGCTCCATGGAGGTTGCCCTTAAGAACGGAGTCTTGTCTGGGTCGCATCTTTAAAGGCCCAGGGTGCATCAGGGTTAACTCTCACACACCGTGCGGTGGTTGATATGTGGCCTGTAGGATGTACTGATTCAAAATAGGCGATGACATTTCAAAAATTTTACTTTCTTTGTCGAAAGATTTGAGTCTAAAAATGGGCCCTGTGCAAAAATCGACGAAATCCCCATAGGCGCAATGCATTAAAATTCATTTGACCTGGGTGCATTAGATATACATTCTGCTACTGCAATTCTTGTTTCCAGGGTTCTTTACATGGTGTTCTTACTTCTTAGACGATGACATCTTAAAATTCTTATTCAGTTTTGCTGTTAATTGGCATAAACGCAATTTCTCATTGTATTCGTGTCCTGTAAGGTCGCTTCCCGCAAGGCAGTTCAGTATAGCGGTGGAGCGTGCCGACGAAAGGGTGACCGCGAATTCTGCGAATGACTCTGGTCCGGTGACCCGGATTTCAATCTCGATGGCAACAACGAGATATGTAACAAAGTCCCCCACTGCCACCGCTAAACTGCACACGCGAGGGACGCCGCCCCTTCCTCGGGCGAAGCTTGCACAATAAACTTGGGCTATCGCTCTCTTAAGCTAAACTACAATCTGTCTGTGCTGGTCCTGCAGCATGGGCAGTTTCGTAAAGCGGGCTTCACCTCATGCTGGGAAGCTTTCGGTGAAGCCCACTTTCGGGAGGTGTCATTCGTATTCGGCGAACAGTCGGATAATCGGGTATTCGATTCACGTATGGAATACTTCGAGTGATTGGTATTTGATTCGAATTCGAGAACTCTAATATCTGCACACCCCTAAAAATGCGTGATTCTGTGAAATTCCGTGGGTCATTCCAGGCGAAATGATCCAATGGGTGCGCTCGATCCCCCACAATTTTGGTTCAAAAAATTACCACGCATTCCATACGATATGAAAAGGCACGTCTCCGAGATTTACTTGAAAATATTTTCCCACTCAGAATTTACGCAGGGTCAAAGTTTGTAAGAATGACGTAAACCATGCCGGGAAGTAAGTAGACTAGTGGGCAGAATATTGCAGCTGGACAGGTGTTTGTGGTGCAGAACGAGAGAGCAGGGCTCAAATAATGTGCCAAGGTTAAATTATTCCTGCTCGTTGCACATTTGCCCAGTCAAACAGACCCCGTTTGCGGGGCTGTTTCGTCCCACTTTGGGCCTCGCTAAGGGCACTTTCCAGATGAGTGAGAAATCTAAGGAAAATTGAGCATATTAAACACTTCCAATATCATAAGTTAATTTATTTTGAAGATTCAATTCGCAGTAGTGTTTGCTGCATTTCATCTCAAAGTTCGAACTTTGTTCAAAGTTCGGTGATTTCGATGTGAATTTTGAAAATGAAGCGGTCGACGGGCAACAGTAAAAAGGTATGCAGATGATAGCTCGAAATGCAAAGCAAAACATATAGAAAAAGTAAGCAATTACTTTTCCATAAGCACGAGAAAATATTTTTTATGTCAGACATGGTACGTACTGACCGTGAGGGTATACTGACGGGCTGCTCTCGTGGCCGTGGTTTGCAGAAGACGCCTACCGGCTGGGTGACAGCTGTACCGTAGTAATTCTGGACCTTCCTTTTTAAAAACCTAAATTGTCTCTGTTGATATTATTTGTAATTCCATCTTCGGCGTTCAGTCGTTGCAGTAAGAGAAATGCACAATGGCTCGTGAAGTGGTAATGGCGGTGGCGCTGCGCTCGCAGGGGGAATAGGCAGTTTTTGCCCGTTTCCACAGCATCAGCGGCAGGGCGGACTGGCCATAGGACTCACCGCGAAATTTCCCGGTGGGCCGGTGGGGCTGGATACACATGGGCCGCTCGGAAGGCCGCTTAAGTGGGCCGCATAGTGCTAATCACTACAGGGAGAGGGCCGGTTTGATAAAATTTCCCGGTATAATTCCTGCCCCGGTCCGTCCCTGATCAGCGGGCATTCACATGTAACGTTCCCACAAACGACTGAATGGAGACTGTACTGCACACGGAAGCATTCCCTCGTGACACTGGAGTTGCATTACAAGGCTTGCGCGTTGCGTTATCTTGCTTGGCAAAGACGAGCGCATGGTATAAGTGAAAAGCTTTCCGCTTTGGAAAGCTGAGCACTTGGAATTGAGACGCTACTGCCACTTGAGTCGGAAGAATGTTCTTTCCGTTGCTACAGATAAAAAGACTTCGTCATGGGCACAATTTTATTTGCGTTATTTAATGGTAGCAGTTTCATGACAGCACAACACCTCAGAAAGCTTGGGCTGGGGTAAACTATACTGTCCTGGACACCGTCGTTCGTTCTATCCTACAGACACTTTAAATACCTGACATTCCGCAGAAAATGAAGTACTTTTTACAGAGATTTCAGAGCGGCTGACAGGTTCGAAGTAGTGATACTTCCTTATGTTTGGCACGGGTCGTGCAGCTTCATAGCGGCTTCTCAGCATGGCCTGTTTCTGCGTCACATGTGCTTTCGGGACCCATATTGGAGTAATGTTCTCGAGGTTTTCATCAGACCAGTGATAGAGGTCAGCTGGATTTAAAATCTGATGCTCAAGTGGCCTCTGAATGCTTGCTTTCGCGGCAAGTCTTTTCACTGTCCCTCCCACTCCATCACATGGCCCTTTACCGTGTGATGTTGTGTAGAAGTGCCACACAGCACACATGTTTTGTTTATTATTTGTTTATTATTATTTGTTTATTAGTGCTACACAAAATCAGGAACACACTTGAGATAAGGGACCGTGAGGGGGAAACCCTGTTAAACGGTCCCGCAAGAAAACATATTATTCAAATACATCTTATGAGGGAGAGGTAATGCAAAGGTAGTAGTCCGCACATAATGTAACAAGGAAAGTATACAAGATGATACACATCAATACATATAATATGCACAAACGGTGTACGTTGCTACAATGAAGTAATGGACATGAATGAATGTTGAAGTCTGAGTAGTGATGGCAAAGATTAACGAAACACTTTTTGTTCTTATATTGGGACGCTGCGCCGTCTGTGAAGTAATGGAGCCTTTTGACGGCTGGGGCTTCCGCTCGAATCTTCTCTATCAGCTCAGCCTGGAAGCCATAGACCACCACGTTGTCGTGGCACAGAGAGTCAGAAATGATAACGAAGGTGCAATGAACCAAGTCTGAGTGAGCACTGTTGTGGTAGTAGAATACCATTGGATGAAGGGTAGCCTGCCCCTGATCCCAGTAGAAAGACTGGGGAGACCCCTGCACTAGAAAGTTGTAATTTCCCGCGAAATCCATGAGTACGATGCCTTCTTCAGGGAGAAGGGACTCTTTCAGATAACAAAGGAATTCTGCCTGCTTCTATGCAACAAAATGGTGGTGCTTAAGACTTTCTAGCTTGTGCGCCAAGTGATTAAGAAAGACATCTGGTTCAAGCACGGTAGTTTCCAGGGTACATCTGATTCCTGGAACCCACTGCTGAAATACCACCGGATGGTCATCATCTTCATTCAGCCGGTCCTCATTCTTAAAGTAGTCAAAAATCGCGTCTCCTCCTGGACATTTAGGGCACTTGCTGAGCATACAGTTTTTATCCTTGCTGTTGCATACCATCACGTCAAGTAGCTCGTGGTAGTTGGCTCTGGCGCCACACCCAGCCAACATTAGTTTGATATTTTGGTGGTACGGACAAACACACACGGCGTGTGTACCTGGTGCGCCTGCCAGCACACACCAACGCGGGCGAAGAGCAGCGAAGGTTGAGAACCGAACTTTAGGCCCGGGTTCTCTGCCTTCCATATTTCGTACGCTTCGCGGAGATTCAGAAGCATCATGTGCTTTTGCTTTCCACGCAACACATCCTTTTTGACCGGCATATTAAGGGAGATTCTATCTTCTTGATAAAAGTTTATTACTGCTGTCTTCCCGTCCTGAGAAAGGGCCCTGCACAGCATACGTTCAGGCTCACCCAGTGGTCCTTTCTGCCGCCTGAGTTCCTTGGCCTGTCTTGCTATGTGATCACTTGCGCCGGAAAAGTCACACAACTTCTCTCTGCTCCACTTCGATGGCGCGAGGGTGAGGATCGACACTTTTCTGGCGTGAGATGTTCACACACATTGTTTTGAGTTGTGACAGTAGCAACTTGTATTCGTCACAAAGATCGTCGCAGGAAGCAACATCTTCCAGTGACACAGATAGACTTTGCTCGAGATTTTTCCTTACTGTAGTCTGCACATTTCGTAGCTTCATTTTTGCTTATACGGCGCGTTTAGCCAGCGTTCGTTTTCAGCTTAGAGGCGTTTCGCCTAGGGCATCGAGGCAGGCGTTCATTGATTCCAGGGCTGACTCAGTGAAGGCATGGCCAGGGCTGTCGGTGTTCTCCAGGCTTGCTTCTTCGGCCGCAGTCCTTCTCGCACGGACCACCTCAGCGTCACGGATTCCGCATTTCGGACACAGTCTATCTCTCGGACACAGGTTAAGTGAGGGTGCCTCTTTGCGCAGTTTCCAAGCTATGACCGCTGTACCGCGACACCCTCTCCGATGGACATTAAATGGGTCGACACAGTTTTTTTATGTCACATGCGACGTGTACTTGTGCATATACACATTCAGATGATGATTGCAGATGCTCTTGATGTTGCCCCATTCTCTGCGTGAACGAAGTGAAACTGTTTTCTGGGTGAGCAGGCTCAAGTCATCGAACTCAAATAGCTTCTTGTCATGACAATGGCTTGTGCGATGGCAGTCTGAGGGTCCCAGTGAGCAAGGCGGTGGAACACGCCTATTGCAGAGAACAAGAAAACACACGTTCTACTATAACAGAAAATCGGCTGATAGCAGCACATTGCCGCGATACAGAAACACAAGTTCGTCAGCTCCAGTGTTACCCTACGGAATATAGGTGAAACAAAAGTGAAGGCACCGACTGGTAACAGTGCTGATTTTGCCAACTTGCCGCCTTGCACAAGAGTGAATCACTTCAACACGTTTTGTTTCTCACTGAACGATACTACGACAGATTCGTGCTGCTGCGTATCGCGTTTACGACGTTCAAATCACCTTTCGCACGACTCAGTAGCTGAGGTGATGAAGATGTATGTTCTTGTTAAACGATTACGCTACGTGCTGCACACTGCACTGCCTTTAGTTGCATAATGGAGCGCAAACCTCAACTCAACCCCGTAGATGAGCACAACGAAACGTTCACTTACGTGGGACCACGGTAACAGTCAGAAGAGGTTCCCGGCTGTTCTCCTTCAGCCATCCTGCCAGGCTACACAGCTTCCTTGCGTGAACACCGTCTCACCACCCCTAGCCTGTTTTGGGTCAGTATTTATTAACAAGTTGAATACTATGCCCGTAATGTTCACAGAAGTTACCAACATCGCCGGTGGTGACCTAGTGAGGTTCACAGACACGTCGCAGGAAGGTTGGGTGCAGTTGAATTCATTTGCAATACAATCAGGATCAGTGATAACATCATCTGCTAATCTTATGGGCTCGACAGGTCTTTTGCTGTCTGATATGTAGCGCCAGAACTTTTGAGGGGAACTTTTTAGAAAATCACTCAAGGTTGTGTTGAAAAAATGCGTTTGTATCTTACCTTATCTCTTACTGTATTCGCAAGAGAACGCAAAAGTTGCCTGTCTGCTCCATTGGCCCTACGCCTATACTTAATCGACTTTTTAAGGTGACTAATCTCTTGAGTAATCCCCATTCGAGTATTTAGTATTTTCTTTCTTCTCTTGGGTACATACGAGGGGGGACCCAAAAGAAACCGGAATTGTCCTCGTGAGGGCGGATCCCTTGTAATACAGGCTTCCACCACTAGGTGAGAGTTTTACCAGTGGAGTGCAGCTGTAGCTTCCACAGTTTCGCCACGAAAACCACTGCCCCCCTTGACCACGTGATCATCCGTAACGAATCACGACAAAATAGCCGGAAAACGGCGCCAAAAAGCGCGTGCTGGCTGATCGACCTGCGCATGTGCGCTGCGTGCCCTCTCCACACCCTCTCACTCATCTTCTCGCTCCCCCCTGTTCCGGGCGCTTCGCCATGCCATCTGCTAATATTATCGGGAAGCAGAACATGAAAATCCAGAAGACGAAGGAATTCACATGTACAAATTTATTGACACGGTAAACATATACACAAGAACCAACATTTGAATGCAAGTGAATCTACACGATTATTACAGAATACTGCAGAATAAATAGAGAATAAATAGTGCCGAGCAACAGAAAGCGTGACTATCATATTATACAATCCTTAAGGGAAGCTATTCGGTTTGGAGAAAGTAGATATTATTATACATACTATTTGGAAGTTTTAAGAAGGTTGCGCCAAGATCTACGGAAGAAACGTCCCCAGCTGTGGCATTGAGGTGACTGGTTCTTTCACCATGACAACGCACCTGCCTACACCACGCTGAGTGTTCAGCAGTTTTTGACCAAAAATGGAATGACATCTGTGCACGACCCAGCCTACTCATCTGATCTCGCCCTCTGTGACCTTTTTCTGTTCCTCTGGCTGAAGAAAGTCTTCAAAAGGAAACATTTTGCCGATGTCGAAGAAGTGAAACAGAAAACGGCACAAGCACTAAAAAGCATCAACGTCGACGAGTTCCAAAACTGTTTTGAGCAGTGGAAAAAACGTCTGGACAGGTGCATTGCATCAAAGGGAGATCACTTTGAAGGTGTTTGAAGTTAGAGCATGCAACAATAAAAACACAATTTTTTAGAAAATAATTCCGGTTTCTTTTGGGTCCCCCCTCGTATTTATTCAAGCTGGTTGAAATCAACAACTTAAATTTCATGTACAAGCTGTCAATGTCACCACCCATCTGAAAGTCCTGCAATCAGGAATCTATAAAATCAAGTACCGATTAATCGTCCGCTGCATTAAAATTTTAAATATGTTTGTACATTTTCTGATCCCGCGTTGGTTCGAAATTATATGAAAAATAGACGAGCTCATGATCTGAAGTGACCTGGTTAACTTCAGCGTTATAACTGCTGATAAAATCAAAAACAAGGACCACATCTAAAATCGCCTGACTGGTAGGAGTGATATGTGTAGATTGACTAACTAGCTGGCGAAGATTGAAAGTAAATATTAATATACGTAACAAATTACAATGAATAACCTCGGAGCCTCTACTAGTAAGTTGGGACTACTCAGTACCCGGAAGATTGAAACCGCAAGCAAGTATATCATTTGCATTCTGCTTGACCGAACCCTACGACTTCCGTCTGACGCTCCTAGGGATGCTAGTGCCACACTCCCGTCTCGTACAAATGCACAAGAATTTCCTGCACTACCCCCTCGATCTGCACCAGGTAAACGAGGATCGCTGAACACAGTCGCGGCTACGCCTATCACAAGCCCACCGCCTCCTCGTCCATCAAGACAGATTACAAACACTTACGCCAGTGTGACGGAACCAGCACCCTCATCAGCCTCCCAATATATGCCTCCTCTGGGACTCTTCTCAGCGGTACTCGCTGCCCTTAAGGCCATTGTCTCTGCTTTTCCTGGTGCGTCGCAACTGCCCGAGGTTCAAGCGCTTCTGGCACTGGAGGCATTATCTTCGCATCAGCATGACGCAATTGTATAAAAAAGCCCTGGCTATGCAGTGGAATCCTCGAAGCCTGCGTAACAAGCTCCCAGATTTTAAATTGCATCTCCAACAGTACAAGTTCCCTTTCATAGCTATATGCGAACACGGCATGGATTGTACACATCGTGTTAATGGATACACAATCTATCGCTCTCATCATTCCCCTGAGAGTAGAGCAGCGCTATACGTCCACAATGACCTCATTGCTGCACCCATCGGCTCAGTTTGTCATCGCTCTTATGATTACGTCACATGCAGGATCCGCCTTGGCCCCATGCTGTTAACGGTCGTCAGTATCTATATCCGTCCCGCGGTACAGGTCCCGTGGAGTGACCTCGAACGCTTACTTGGTTCTCTGGAAGCCCCGGCGCTTGTGCTAGGGGACTTCAATGCACATCACTCGGCCTGGGGAAGCCGAAGGACGGACAGTAGGGGAAGGAGGTTGTTGGATGCAATGGAGAATAATAACATGTGCCTGCTGAACAACCGCGAGCCCACTTACATGCGATCCCCAATGTCACTTGATGTATTGGACCTCTCGTGGTCCTCAACCGACATAATTCGCCACTTGTCGTGCGCTACGGACGTCGACACTAGAGGTAGCGATCATTTTCCTCTATATATTTCGCACGACAGACTGCCCCTCTCAGCCACTGCTGGACTGATTTCTTTCACAAACTGGAGACGTTTTCGTGCGGGCCTCAGAACATCTGTGCACACCGGTATGTCCCCAGAGGCTCTCTCTCAAGCAATTACCCGCGGTATTCAGGACGCGGTGGTCATGTCTAAAAGAGTAACAGGCCATATCGGCCATTCCCCCGCTATTAATCACCTTAGAGCATTACGTCGCCGAGCAGAAAGAACGGCTCGTCGGACAGGGCAACTTACGGACATTGTGGAATACCGCCGGATGAAAGCTAAAGTAACACGAGAACTTAAAAACGAGGACAGGAAGCGTTGGCGTAAGTTTTGCCACCACCTTTCACCGTTCGATCCGGCCACGAAGATCTGGCGGACAATCCGATCTCTGAAGGAGGCGCCCCCTCAAAAGAATCCTCTCGCGGCCTTGGCTATCGTTCAGCGTGTAGACGAGAACACGCTTGCGACGGACTTCTGTGTGGTACTAACGACTCCGGCGGCTGCCTCGACCACGCCCCTACACCACAGTTTTGTCCACAGTTTGACGGCTGAACTTCACCACGACTGGCCCCGTCCCCCGGAAGTTATGGACCGCGACTTCACACTAATCGAGCTAAAGGCAGCGTTGAAGCTTGTGAACGCCAGCTCGTCCCCTGGGCCCGATAAAATCACCTATGCCGCCCTACGAAACCTTGACGGGCGGTCACTCCAAGCTCTCCTTAATGTCTATAATACGTCTTGGCAAAAAGTATCTTTACCACATACATGGAAGGAGGCCTTGGTTGTTCCCATCCTGAAACCAGGCAAGCCCCCAAATGCCCTATCCTCCTTTCGCCCGGTGAGCCTGACAAGCTGTATGGGGAAACTGATGGAGAGAATGGCTTTGCATCGCCTCGACTGGTGGCTCGAAAAACAACGTGCGTTCCCTCGCGAAATGGCTGGATTTCGTCGCCACCGAAGCTCCATGGATCCAGTTCTCGACCTAGTCTCTACAGTTCAACCTGCTCGAGCCCATCGACGGATCGTCCGATCGGTCTTCCTCGACATCAAGCGCGCCTATGATACCGTCTCGCACATTTGTGTGCTGCACGCCTTGCGCTCGTTTGGAGTATCCGGTCGGCTCTTCATCTGGCTCCAAGACTTCCTTACGGACCGAACTGTCGCTGTCCGTACGTCCCAAGGCCTAAGCCCTCAGCATCCTGTTCCCCAAGGAGTCCCCCAAGGAAGCATTCTCAGCCCGACACTCTCTAACGTGGTGATGGCCGGCCTACAATCAGCAATTCCTCGCAAAGTGTCGTTCTCCGTGTATGCAGATGACGTCGCCCTTTGGACAGTAGGAAAATCACGCCCGGCTCTCCAGCGCCACCTGCAGCTCGCTTTAAACAATATCCATACATACCTGTCGCACCTCGGGATGGACCTTTCACCCGAAAAGTGTGTCGAGCTCCCTTTCATGCGTAAAGCTATGGCCAATTTCCCACTTTGGCTTGGTTTAAAGAAGCTAGAACCAGTACGCTTTCACCGCTTCCTTGGCGTGCTAATCGACTCGGACTTGCGCTGGGCTCGGCACATTAAACACCTTGAAACTAAAGTGCAGCGATGGCTCCCCGCAATCCAACATCTTTCTGGCTCAGGATGGGGCTGTGATCAGCGTTCCCTGCTCGCGGTTCACGCGGCATTGGTGAGGGCAACTGTGCTTTACAGCCTTCCTGTTCTGCACAGGATATCAACAACTTCATTAAATACACTTCGGTCCCTGTTTGCTCGAAGCCTTCGTCGATGCCTCGGAGTTCCAAGAATGGCTGAAACACGGCAAGTACTGGCTGAAGCTGGTGAGCTCCCGATTGAAGTCCTCCGTGAACGGGAAACGGCTCGGCACTACCTCCGTTTGCGTGCTCACGTTCCCCGCCACCCGCTACTCAGAAAAATTCGATACCGCCCTGGAAGCGACTTCTATCGAGTAGCGCAGAGGACACGCCAGACTCTCACTGGCTTCATAACTAAGGACACTATACCGCCGGAAGCCCCCTGGTCTCTACCGGTACCGCCCACTTTTGTACGCCTCCCAAACCTTCTGCAAAGAAGAGATCAGGTCCCCCCTCAAGTCCTCCGAGCCCATTTTCATGCTCTGGTAGACGAGAAGTTTTCTACGTTTACGGCAGCATATACTGATGGTGCATCCCGAAACAACAAGTCCGCCTCAGCCTTCGTCATTCCATCCGAAGGCGTCGTGCACGGAAGACGCCTTTCACATCCAACCTCCTCCACAGCTGCGGAACTCTATGCCATCCTTTTCTTTCTACAACACATCGCTGATTTTCCACCCCGGGAATGGGCAGTCTTTACAGACTCCAAACCTGCACTTCAAGCAATTGAAAATTCCGGCATACGAGGCCCATCCGCACCCCTAGTCACAGACGTGTTAATGGCTTACCACAATATCTATGCCGCAGGCCACAGGCTAGTTCTCCAGTGGGTTCCAGCCCATTGTGGTGTCGTGGGGAACGAGCAGGCCGACAGCGCCGCAGAAGCAGCACTCTCGTATCGGAACCGGACCCGTACTGTTCTGCTCAGAGGAGACCGCCGTTCAATTCTGCGACGTCTAGTGACACCCCTGGCTTCCCGCCAATGGACAACCGACATTCTTCCCCCCTCTATGTTGAACAGAGTTGATCCCACGCTCGCTTTCCGCATGCCACGAAACACATCTCGTCAGGATGCTGCATTAATCCACCGCATGCGCCTCGATGTGGCCTTTACAGCTCAGTGGCATTACCGCTTGAGACAAATTGATTCTCCCACCTGCTGCCACTGTGGTGCTCTTGAGGATCTGGAGCACATTCTTCTTCATTGCCCTGACTACGAACCTTCCCGAACCACACTCTCCGAGTCTCTTCGTCAGCTGGACTCTCGCCCTTTCTCCCTACCGAAATTGCTTGGTCCCTGGCCCAATCCAGCCCAGCAACGCTCTGCGCTCAAAGCTCTTCTGACATTTCTGGACACCATCGGACTTCGATCGTTATTGTGAAGGGGCTCGTTATTTTATTCCCCCCATTCCACCCAGCAATGGGGTAGAGTATTGCCTGTTGCAATGACACTCCCCACTCTCCAAGGCCGAAAATAAAGTTGTTGTTGTTTGCATTCTGCTTGCGAATTTGGGAGAGGTACTGATGCTGTTATAGAGTCCTGCGTGGGTAGGAATTTTCTTATCCGCACCCGCCCGCAACCCGCAGGTGCAAGACCCGCACCCGCCCGCAACCTGCGTTTCTTTAACCAAGTGCCACCCGCGCCCGACCCCCCCCCCCCCTCACCCCCCGCAGCACTGGGAATGAACCCGACTCACGACTATCGGGACTTTTTCAAACGACCGTTTCAAACAAACAGGCAAACTAGCGAAGCGAGATAAAGGGACACTTTACTGCACGCTGTTGATTGCAGACATCTACGACGGGCGTTCAAGTCAAACCGGGACTTTTTATTTTTTGCAAAAGTTAAATGAACTTGGAGGCGAGAAATTAGTTTTATTTTTCAACGCAATCTCCAGCTGCACTAAGGCACTTGTCCCAGCGCTTCACGAGGGCTTGGATGCCAGCAGCGTAGAAATCCTTACCGGCGCGTAGCAGCCATGATCGGACCGCATTCTTGACCTCGTCGTCGCAGCCGAAGTGGCAGTCCCCAAGGAACGCCTTCAGTGGACCGAAGAGATGGAAATGGCTGGGGGCGAGGTCTGGACTGTAAGGGGAATGTGGCAGCAACTCCCAGCCAAGTTCCTGTAAGGTGCCTGTCGTGAGATGTGCGGTATGTGAGCATGCATTGCCCTGTAGGAGGAGGACTCCTTTGATGATGAGGCCCGGCTTTCCGAAAGTGGTGGTGTTCATGAATGATAGTGTTCAACGTTCCCACAGAAAGGTTCGTCTTTTGAGCCAGTTCGAGACATGTTATCAGCCGGTTCTTGAGGATCGGGCGCTCCACAAGTTGGATGTTCTCAGGAACTCTGACACTGGGTTCTGAGCCGCCCCGGCCGGGATCGTTCTGCACTGATGTACGGCCGTCTCGGAACCGTTTGCACCACTCAAACGCTTTGCTGCGGCTAAGTGTATCGTGGCCATACTGAGCCTGAAGTCTTCTGTGAATTTCAGATGACTTTAAACCTTCATTCACGAGAAACTTCATGACAATTCGCTATTCGATGTGCGCGCTCAAATCGTTGTCGGTCATCTTGCCCAGCACGTGTCTTCTGTTTTGCACAAACTTTGGACCACCATGTAGTGAACGCGGAGGCCTGTCGCATGTGAAAATGACGAAAAAGTAGTAGCGCAAGCCATTTGTACACTCAGGAGACAGAAAGTCCCGGTTTGACTTGAACACCCCTCGTCCATGTCAGCGTTGCTGTGTAAAAACAGAAGGTCGTCCACAGAAGATGGACTTAGGTTCACACGGCGACCTTGCAATACTAGCCCTGCTATAGAAAAGTCTCTCTCCGAGGGCGCGCTCGAAGCTGGAACACAATGTACAAAACAGGCTGTGTTGCATAGTTCTGGAAAAGAGGCTTGATATTGCTTCCACCAGCACAGGAAGTCATCAGGTGGCTCCTTGACTTTCATAGAAATGTATCTAGTGACCTCATCCGTCTCCTTTGTTTCGTCCTCATCTGAGTCTTCGAAGTCCGATAGCAGTATGCGCGTATCCGATAACTTCGGTCTCTTCTTCGCCTTTTCACTCCCTGGTTCTGCTGCACTGTGACTACGCTCAATTGAGCTTCTTTCCGCAGGGCGCTCCGCAGTCATCCTTCTAACTTCTTCATAGACACTATGCCTCTCTGCCTCCGTCTGCAAGACTCTCAGACCCTTCAATTTAGGGTGCAGGAACGTAGCAACTTTGTGGAGCATATGTACCTCAAGCTTATCTTCGATTAGGCCCCTAGACTTTTCCTTTAGCAGCCTAAAAAAATCTGAGTCGTGGGCTGTTTCCTGGCTGTGTTGAATAAGCTGTCTTTTCCACACGGTCACCATGTGCAGCGTAGGTGTTGACGACGACTCCAGCTCGTCGCTAGCGTTCTTGAACGGTGTGAGAAATGTAGCCAATAGCTCAAGGAAAGTTTTGCTTATTGCATCGAGGCGGAACATCTCATCTCTCTCTCTCTCAAAATGTCTTCTATTTTTTCCCACTGACGCAAGATTGAGACAAACATTTCCAGTTTGCTGTTCCACCGTGTTTCAACATCACCTTTGAGCGACTTCTCTAACCGACTTTGCAACGCGGACCGTTTAAAAAATGTCACCAGCGACCTGCAGGCCGCTCAGAAATGTCCTCGGCGGAGACAGCTCGCAGAGCGTGGTCAAGCATAGTGTAACATGTTCAAAGTCAAGCATATTCAAACTGTGCACGGAACAGTTCAAACGGCACGTTGCCCGTAGTGCTGCGATCATATTCGAGCCCGTCTGTTACGAACACAATATTGTTCATGTAGTCGAGTAGGCCATATCTCCTCAAAGCTTGCTGTAATGCCAGCCTTACATTTTCCCCAGTTTTCTTCAGTTCTGGATCGAACTCGCTGGTGCACAACACTCGTTCCACCAGTCTGTAGTCCTTAATGTAGTGGATTGTGACTCCGAGGTAACACACCTTTTTGTGGTCATCCGTCCATAGATCTAAAGTTACAGACACACCAACTGACTTCGCGATGGGCACAACCACATCTTTTACTTTGCTACGAACCTCTTCCGCAAGAGCAGCTGTCTTCCGAGAGAGCGTTGTCGGATGTGGCACTAACGACGCAACGTCCACCATGCCGTACTGGGCGCCAATATTAATGAGGTCCTTAGCCAGGCTCAGAAATCCAGTCCCAGCAACTGCGTTAAATGGACGAATGTCTTTTGCAACGAAGTGGATAGCTTGCCTGCAAATTGCTTCTTTGGCTTCCTTGCTAACTTGTTTCGATGTCGAGGTTTCCCCCATGTAGCGTAGTATCGTGAATGATCCAGAGCTACATGTATGTCTCAGCAAGTTCGACGTCCCAGTCTTGTGTCCTCCATACAAATAGACTTTCTTGCATTTTGAGCAGGCTGCGTAGTTCCTCACAACTTCCCCGTTGTCATCAATAATTTCACAAAACTTTTCCCAGGCTGGAGACTTTCCAGAAGTCTTTCTTCTCAGCGTGTACTCGCCGAACAGACACTTGTTACTGATGTACTCGATGCTAACGTTATGAGCATTAGCTACGCGATCTTCGTTCACGGAACGCGCGTTCCGAACGAGCATCGAACGACCAACCAAGATGACGTAATGCCTGGGCAATTCCACTTAGGGAGAGGGGGTGCGCGGACAGACGCGGAGGAGTAGGGAAGGGTAGGCTCAGCTGAGAAACGGGGAAAAGGTGCACAAGTGCTGGTCTCTATTGCAGAACTAGGACGTTTACCAGACAGTCGACCTGAACGGCGACTCGTGTATATCTGCCCGCACCCGACCCGCAACCCGCGCCAATTACACCCGCACCCGCCCGCAACCCGCGCATGCACCTCGAATTTAGACCCGCATCCGCAGTCTACTGCAGGTCATCCGCGGGTACCCGCGGGTTCTGCAGGACTCTACGATGCAACAAATGAAGAAAAGAATCGGGATCATGGTGCATGATACATCACAGGAGAGTTGCACGCCCTCTGTATTGAGTACGACACCACACACTTTCATAATAGGGTATACCACCCAACGTCGTGCACATGACATCATTCTTAACAATTAATGCAACTACACCACCTCGGGCGCCACGGTCATGATGAAGTACCTTATGGGTGTTAGGGATAATTTCACTATCATTGACCTCGCTCGTTAACCAAGTTTCCGTGATTACCACAGTGTAAGGATCGTATTGAAGCAGCACCTCTTCCAAATTAGAAAATTTATTTAAAACACTTCTTGCATTCAATGAGACAAACCGGAATTGTTTCTCCACAATATGAGCAGTGTGGTACAGGGCAAGTCTGCTAGCGGCTGGTGTAAAGCTCGATAAACCAAGTTTTGTCTCAAACTGCCGATCAGAAACGGGCACCCGACCATTAAACAAATACTAGCTCAACCTGATCAGTGACAAATACAGTGCAATCCTGTTAATTAGAAATCTTCTAATTCGAATTTCCTCATAATTCAAACTGATGCTTGGGTCCTGGCAAAGCCATGTGCATTTCAATGGGGGGAACTCCCGGTAATTTGAACATATTACAACGTGCACAACGGTTTGTTCAAACAAAATTGCCCGGCCGTGCTCGACTCCCAGCTACACATCGGCTCGGAAGCACCGGGACACCTTTACTTATTAAATGTTAAGTTTACTTGTCACTCATAAGTGGATTTCTCATGAGCGCGATACTGCTTATGCCATAGGAAGGAGGAATGCCAAGGAACCGAATCACTGTAATGGTGTGTGCAAATGCGACCAGCACGGACCAGCACAGACATGAACTGCATGACCCGAAAAGCGTCCGAATTTTTTCCGAACCAAATTCGGGACCAAACTTTTTTCAGAGGGCAGAATTCTGGGCCTCATTTGGCATGATCTGGCTGAGCCAGATTTCTCCTCTGAAATGGGAAGTGATGCCAACCAAAAAAGTAGCAAGCATCCAATGGCAATTCAGCTGGAAGGAGAACCGTAGCAACAGTGACGTAGCAATCGGGCCTACTGTTGCCGTGGGTGCAACTGTTACCACCATGAATACAGGATTATCTTATTGAGCTGGATGGTTGAAAGTCGATGTGCCCAAGGTCAGAAGTCTTCAGCCGAGCTTCGGCTTGCAGTTCGGTGCCATGCGGTGATGCACAGAAAAAAAAGTTAGGCACTGGTTTTGGTTTATGCAGTTTTCAGATAGTTTTTTGTGCCAAGCGGTTGAGTCTTTACTCATCGTTCCAATTTCAGTTCATGTTGCATGTGGATATCATGCCTGAGAACTGAGTAGCACCACGAACACGATATCCTTAAGTGTAAAGGAAACTCTCTCATTGTCTGTATGGTCATATGAAGTGCAGCTGTAGGCAGGTTGTTGTGAGGAAGGGTAGCACAAAGGAACCATTGAGGCTGTGATATTGCCTTAGGTGTTGTGTGTAATGCGAGCGCATGCAATGTACACACGAGCCTCGATACAACGAAACTCACGGGAACGCTATTTCCTTCGTTGTACCGAATATTTAGTTGTATCGAGCTTGACGAAATATGGCACCCAATTGCAGAAGGGGGTACAAATTATTTTGTTGTATAGCGTATCTTTATATCGAGGTTTGACTGTACTACCTACTTTTTAAGCGAAGGAGTTATGGACCTCAAATTTATAGACATCTTTGTGTGCCCTAACATTTTTCTAGATGCTGTCTGTGTCCTTGCCCCTACCAGACAACCTTTCTGGCCGCCACTCTCCCCGAGCTGAGTGAGACTTCTTCCTCTTTTTAATGAACAGTTGTGTACCTTTGTATTTAACCTTACAAGGAAAATTACCCCAAGACATTTGTGCTAACGTATTTTGCTGAGTAGAGTCAGGAATAGAATGGCTTTGCTTTTTACTGAGTTTACCACAAGGGAATAACGTAGAGCTGTGCGAATATTCGAAATTTCGAATACGAATTGAATATCTGATGCTATTCGCATGCTATTTGCAACCTATTTTCAGTATTCGAAATTTTTGAATATTCCCAGAATATATGGGGCCGGTTGGTACGTGACTTGGAGCGAGGCGACTACACGGGACGAGACAACACACACATCAACGTCGATGTGTGTGTTGTCTCGTCTACAATGAGTGCTTTCATCCACTCCGTTATGGGAAATGAATGAATGGCCCAGCTTGCAAAATCTAAGTGCATCTGATGCGGAACTTGCTTCTTGAAGCTCGTTTCAATTCGTGTCCGTGTACAAATGCAGCGATAAAGTTGCGTAGCCCTTTTGTTTTATTTTTAGTTTTCCAATATCAACATAAACGAGATTATTTCATCGCTTATTCATATGGTTATTTTATTTGATTCATTTGATTTTATGGCTAGCCATAAGTGTAAATTCCTGGGCAGTTGTATCTGTGAAAGGCCATTTTGAAGTTCATGTCTCCAGGAGACCACGTGGGTTGTGTATGCGAGGTAGAGTCCTTTGCTATGGATCAGGAACAGCGGAAGGTCTCTGCCCCGTGGTTTCTGTGGGTTGTGTTGGAAGCACAACCTGATGTGCGAACTGCCAATGTGTCATATTTTACAATTTATTATTTGCATTGAGGGTGAAGCATCTCGAGAAGATGTCGCGGTCGCAAAAAAACTGATCTGTTTCAAACCTGATACTACAAATTTGTGCGAAAATTAGTGCCAAAAGTGTTGTCAACTTGAGACCCCAGGCGAAAAATGTCTGCAGTTCCAAATGGTTTATGAAATAATTCTTACTTGCAAACTATGTACGTACAAAGGGGTTCAAAGTGGTTTCAAGTAGAAATTGTTTCATAAACCATGTACGCAAACATTGTTCACCTGGGTCACCGGCTATCACTTCGCTAATGTGCCGGTAAAACCTAGCTCATCATCATCATCAGCAGCAGCACCAGATATCCCCGCCTTGATTTCATTTCAACCCGGTGTAATGCACTTGCATGCTCTCCCCTTAGAAACTGTAAAAGTAACAGTGGACACCGTTTGTGCGGACTTGGCTTATCTAGATACCTCGATATCCGAACAGGGACAGTGCAAACGAATGTCAGTTTGCAAAGCTTCTGAATTTCACCTATCCGAATGCCCACTTACCCAGCTGTCCAGACATTCTCTCCCGGAACTGTGGGTGCCACATAGACGAGGGTCGACTGTAAGTCCTCTGTTGCTGCGCGTGACCTTCATTATACGAGTACAAAAGAGACAAGAGCTTAGCTGGGAGAACCTTTAGGAGAACCTGTGGGGGGTCTTCGAGGCCGAGTCACGAGGTGGTGTAGAGACTCCGCAAACCAAATATAGAACTACAACAGGAAAGGGAGGAGTGGGACCGAAGCCTTAAAAACAAAGAACATTGTGTCAACACAATATGATTGTCTCAAAATGATGCCTTTGGATAACAACTGCCCACCGTCATAACTGTGGGAATATTCACAAGTAGAATGCACCGTTGTTTTCATGCCTTTCATTGCACACAACATTGTACTTGATTGCAGTTCATGTCGAAGTGGAGGCGTGTTGACAGAACGCATGGTACATGGAAGGACCTGTGTGGGAGACATAAAGCGCAGGCGCCGTACTCCACCCTCTGCTCCTCTCATACCAGGTATGTTGGAAAAGTATCACAATAACTTGCTCACTGACTACAAGATCCAAGAAGTAGCATTGCTTAAGGGGGTACGCGGGGATCAACTCGCGAGGAATGACAAGGAAAAGTGATTTTATGGAAATAACATTTTTGGTGAGAGAAATCTATCTTGTACATGGTCCCAAAGTATTTTTGTTCAAATCCGCCCCAAAGTGCCCCAAAACTCTCTTTTCTGAGCCATGGTAACGGGCAATATCACGAAAATTACGAAAATAGTCATTTTTCAAACGGCTGGATCTCACAAATGACGCCATCTTTGCACCAATTGAAAATACCTTTAGTCCTCTTCAAAGTTCCCGCACATCCGAACTCCTTTAGTGAGAAGCACTCTGACGGAGATGGAAAGTCCCGAAGTGAGAAATCTATGCCACGTGATCTCTGCGCACGTTAAGATTGGCTGCTCCTCAGCTGCGCTTGACAACTGGCCCCTCTTGCCACCAGAGCGTCTGCTCTTTCTCTTCGATGGGATTGCGATCACACCTTTGGTTTCTATTTCTTAATATGTTTTTCAACTTGGACAACTCTTACGGACAAACTGGACAAACCAGTTTTTAAATGAAAGTATGGCACTGTCCACCTTTTCGGTTGGCCCAAACAAAAGCCGCCTATGACAAAGAAGAAGAAAAAGGCTTCTGCATTGGAATTCGAAAGTGAGCGCTATGTTGACTTGTTTAGTGGTGGTAATGTCATCCAAGTATGACTAAGTACTTCTTTTGGTGTCGTCGTCAAAGCATTACCAAGTACTTCTTCCCATAATGTTCTGGTACACCCATGATCTCAACCCTGAGGAACAGCAGAACCCCGACAGGAATCTGCTTTGTGATAAGTATCTGCCCCAACGTTGTGACTTTGAACTTAATACTGCTCAGTAGGACGTTATATCCAAAATATTCAAAACAAGGAATCTTCCTAGTACTGGGAACCAGTGAAGATGACCCTGAACTTTGAGAATTGCAGCACAATCGCAGATCAGTGGTTATTACCATGGAAAGAATGGAGCAGAGTGTATGAAGTGAACCTCAGGTGCCTATCCAAGCCATCAAAAGCATTGGACAAGGGTCTGCTGCCTTGACTAACTTTTGGTCCAAGGGAAAAGAAGCCATAGTGCATCAAACAAAGAGCCAGAAGGGCAAGAGAGCATGTGTACAAAAGGACAGAAAATACTATTGGGCTGTGGCCTTCTAATGTGCAGTAAAAATAGCGTGAAACTTTTGTCAAAACAACTTTTTGCTCTACCTGCTCCACTTGTGAAACTGATATTTCCACATCCACTCGGTGTATTTTTATGCGGTTTGTTTTCTTACAATCACTGAACCTTCCTAGAGGTTTTGACATTCTTATTTTTCACATAAAGCAATTTATAATTTATCCTATCATCATGCGTTTCTATGCTTTTTTTCTTTTTTCTGTTCAACACGAACTGTTTTTGGTTAATTCATTTTGAGGGCATTATCAACATCTGTGCAAGTTTTCATCATAATCTATTAAGGAACAAAAAGTTTGTGTTGATCCCCACGTACCCCCTTAAAGGGACTATCGCATCCGGAAAGGTGTGTATGACACAGATACAGTAATTTTTAGCATGGTTACTTGGCCAAATTTCCTTTGAAAACAGCTTACTTATTTAAGAAGTTTTAAAGATTCGCACTCCGTCTGCAGCTAAGCCAGAATGACGTATGCCGGGCACACGAATGGGAGCACAGCGCAGGTGATTGCCTCTGAGGTCATCTGCTTCTCATTCGCACCGCAATATACTAAGTGAAAAGACCTCGATGAATACCCGTCTTTCACTTATCAATGTGAGTGCTGACTGACGTGACCATGTTTTGTGGAACACAGTGTTACGCTCTTGGCTGTACATACACGTACAACACTAATCAGAAACAGCATTCTACGAGCCGATCTCGGACTTCTCCGCGACCTACAGATGCCATCACTCCCGCCCGGCGGTTGGACGCCAAGGTCTTTCTTCCGCTCCCTGATTGGCCTTGTCTTCGCCAAAGGGTGCTCACTGATTGGCCTTGTCCAAGTGATGTTTACAGAGAGGGGATTCAGGAATGCTCTAAACAGCTGTTGCCGTCTGCTGTTGCCATACGTTACATCAAATTACACAGAAACAGCAACACTAATTTGCGTCAGATTTTCGGCATCATTATCGGTGAGGAAAGAGGAGTAAAGTGGCACTGTAGTTTTGGAATCGACCAGAACAGGTGCAATAGGCAATATTTTTTTTTATTTGTGCTGCTGCCTATGCTTCTAGTGTTTGCAATTCTACCTACAAAGATTCTACACTTGTAGTGGTTTCGTGCTTGAGACAGTTTAGTAGAAACAAGCAGGTAGGAGGGCTAAGTTCTGCAATACTTGCAATATTGTTTCGTTTATATAGGGACTGTGCGACAAACTGGTGGAGCCGCAATGTGGCCTCCGGAGAACGTACCTGGCATGATAGCCGTCGTGTAGGCAGCTCTGTTTACATGTGAATTGCGAGCGTCTTTTTTTGCCACACTGGTACTGTTGCATCACTAGCTGTGTAAACACCTAAAAGAACTCATGCTAGGGACCAGATGTTTCATGATTTCTATGCTTCCAATACCGCAGAGGGCACTAGATTCGCAGCACATTGAGTTTGTGCTGCATGTTCGGCCATTCCAACTGTATCACCGTCAGATGCACCGACCAAACGGCAACCTTATTTGGAGATAATGATTGGTGTGTTTCATTGCCAGAGCCCAGAGGCGATATTGCTCCCGGTAATTTGGTTGACGAGCCTCACAGTGAGAACGGAAGTTCTATGTTGTCCAAAAGGTTTAGTATTTACATACCGATCATTTCACAACCGTCATGCCGCAAGCCCACGGCGGTGGCGCGGGGTAAAAAAATTCATGTCAGTTGTGAGCTGCATATTTGGGGTCTAGCAACCCTATATATAATTTCTTCTTTGATGATCTGTATAACATTATTGTTTCTGAAGATATTGGAAAAGCTGCAGCACAAGTTCAGACAATATTGTTACGAGAATGAGGAAGAGGTCCGAGGAGAAGGGCACGGACACTTCGACTTCTTCGGGATAGAACTGATTGAGGTTAAGGGATTGGAACCTTGTAACATTTGGTGTCAGAAGTGTGATCCCCGTTGTGGGGATCCATTCAGGCGTGGATGGAGTGGAGTCCAAAGTGGAGTCCATTCAGGCGTGGCCTGCACCCACAGATAAGCCCAGCCTTCGCACATTTCTGGGATTCTGCTCCTACTACAGGTCCTTGACGATAAAAGCGCTAAAAGAGACGACACAACATAGAGCACTACTTTCAACAATTTAATTAATGGACTGTCAAGAAATCTTCATCTCTGCAGCAAGAATTCCCTTTCCCTCTCCGATAATGTGATACTCTTCAACAACAAACAATAAGAGCACCATTGTGAGTACCATTCATCAGGGGGCCACCAATCAGCAGGGCTTCCCAACTCTCTCTCTCCCTTTGCTCTCTCTCTCTTTGATCTCTCTTTTAGCGCTCTTATCATTAAGGAAATGTACGAACAGGCCCACATGGATGTGTTAGTGTACTACAGGTCATTTGTCCCACACTTTGCTGAATTGGCTGACCCTCTCTACCAGCTGCTGAACAAAGGACAGCCTTTCCACTGGTCTCCTTTGTGCAACGACGCATTCCTCGCATTGAAGTCCTCTTTGACAACTCCTCCGGTGCTTGCCTTCCCTATGACAGATGCCCCATTTATCCTGGACGCAGACGCCAGCCAAACTGGCATTGGTGCTGTCCTCTCACAGGCGCAGGATGGGCAAGAGAGAATGATTGCATGCTTCAGCAGAGCTCTCCGAAAATCCGAAAGAAATTGTTGTGTCACGTGGAAGGAACTACTGGCCGTTGTCAAATCTGTTAAACATTTCCACCACTACCTCTACGGTTGGCTTATGGCCTTCGTTGCTTATGCGCCATGAAAACCCGAATCATCATCATCTCTACGGTCGCTATTTTACTCTCAGGACAGACCACGCAGCCTTACAATGGCTTCTTACCTTTCGCAACCCAGAGAGACAAGTCGTTCGCTGGCTTCAAACCCTGCAGGAGTAAGACTTTACTTTGTAGCAGACGACGAGCCGCTCCGTGACGCAGACGAAGCCAACACCTGCGTCACGCCCTTCTCGCGCTCCTGGTGCCTGCGAGCCCCTTTCATTCCTCCTGGTAGTTGGTGGCAAACGGCCACAGTATTAAAGCGGTCTTGTCCTTCATGCCTGGTCTATCCATCAACTATATTGGTGACCCGAACAAAACCCGTCATGGACCCACTGTCAGCAAACCCCGCCGTTACCGTACCCGGCGCCTTTCCGACTGCGGCCTCACCGTCCAGCACGGCCCCGCCCACCACTGCAGCCGTGCAGCATTTTGCCGTTCGGCTTCCCCCTTTTGGCCCCAGAACCCAGCCGTATGGTTTTTGCAGGTGGAGTGCCAATTTGAGGTCGCGCACATCACCACACAGCTCACCAAATTCCGGCACGTTGTCAGCGTTCTTCCGCAAGACATCGCTGTCCAGGTCGATATCCTGTCTGCTCCTCCAGCGAACGCTCCCTTCGATGCCCTGAAGACTGCCATCCTGGAGCGCACTGCAGCATCAGAGCGTAAGCGCCTCCAACAGCTTCTGACCGCTGAAGAGCTTGAGCCGCCCGAGTCAACTCCTCCGCGACATGCAAAATCTCCTTGCCGATCGCGCGGCGATTTTTGATCCCACCCCCTTAAAGGAGCTCTTCCTGAGCTGCCTGCCCACGAACGTGCAAATGATTTTGGCCACGGCAACCACCCTCCCTCTGCAAAACCTGGCCGCTCACGCGGACAAGATAATGGAGGTCTCCGCTGCAAGTCGCTGCGATTCCTCCTGCCGCCTCCTTCTCCCACGCAGTTGCGTCTGGACCAGCCACTTGCGCCGCCATTGCTGACACCCATCCTTCGAACCTCACGTGTGCTGTGGCGCAGCTCCAAGCGAATCTCTCCCGTCTTTCGACCCTGGTGGCTTCCACACTCGCCCGCAGCGACCCTCGGCGGCGAGGATCAAGATCCCCTCGGCGTCGTTACAACAGTTGTCCCCGTTCTCCCGCACCTACGCCGCAACAGTCTTTGCCGTTACCATCGCCGTTTTGGCACCAACGCCCAGCACTGCATTCTTGCTTGCTCCTGGGCGGAAAACTCCGGCAGAGACCGCTAGTGGCTGCGGTAGTCTCCGGCAATCCAGGCAGCCGACTTTACTTCGTGGTGGACCAGGCATCCCACAACAAATTCCTGGTCGAAACGGGCGCCGAAGTTAGCGTGCTCCCTGCCTCTGCCCTCAACAAAAAGCGCTCCCCGCTTTTTCATATCACTGCCGTCAACAATACCGGAATTCCCGTGTACACCCAGCGCTCCCATAACTTCCCATGGTTATTTTTGGTGGCCGCCTTCGACAGAGCCATTTTGGGAGCCGATTTTCTCCATCACTTCCGCCTTATAGTCGACGTCGCTCGCAAGAGACTCGTGGACATGTCCACCTCCTTCTCCGTTCCAGCAGCCTCGGCTAGCGACCTTCCCCCTCCGGCCGCCGCAACCATCACTGCACTTATGTCGCCTTATGCGGCCATCCTGTGCGACTTTCCTAGCCTCACTCGTGCACCGGACTGGATGAAGCCTGTGACACATGATGCCATGCACTACATTAACACCACTGGTGCACCCGTCTTCGCTCGCTCGCGTCGCTTGGCGCCTGAAAAGCTCAAGATAGCTCGTGCTGAGTTCGACCACATGCTCTCCCATTGGTGTTGCCCGTCCCTCTTCTAGCAACTGGTCATCCACACTTCACATGGTGCCTAAGAAGACGGGGGACTGGCGCCCATGTGGCGACTTTCGTGCATTGAACCTGGTCACAACACCCGACCGGTATCCCCTTCCCAGGCTTCAAGATTTCACCAGCAACCTGCACGGCGCCAAAATCTTCAGCAAAATAGACCTAATGAAAGCGTACCACCAGATTCCCGTCGCTCCACAGGACATCAACAAGACAGCTATTACGACGCCGTTTGGACTGTATGAGTTTCCTCGCATGCCCTTCGACTTACGAAATGCGGCTCAAGCGTTCAAACGTTTCATCGATTGCGTCGACCGAGGGCTTCCTTTTGTTTGCGCTTAGATAGATGATATTTTGGTCGCAAGCTCCTCACCTGAAGAACATGAACGCCACCTTCGCCTGCTTTTCCAGCGCCTGGCGGACCACAGCATTGTCGTGAACGTGGCAGAGTGTGAATTCGGTGTCGCCTCCACTGAGTTCTTAGGTCACCGAGTCACTTCTGAAGGCATTGCCCCCCTGGAAGGCAAGGTCGAGGCCATAACCAACTTCCCCCGTCCTGAGTCCCTCCGACAACTGCGCCGCTTTCTCGACCTTATAAATTTTTACAGGCGTTTTATCCCGCACTGCGCAGAGACCCTACGTCCTCTTGAAGAACTGCTCGCCGGTGGGATATCTAGCACGTCTCCTTTACCGTGGAGCACGACAATTGAAGCCGCGTTCAGCAAGATCAAAGGCGACGTCGCCCAGTCGACGCTACTGTATCACCCGCAGCATGACGCCCCAACAGTACTCATGGTCGGCGCGTCTAATGTCGCCGTCGGGGCAGTCCTCCAACAGCAGATCGACGGCGATTGGCGACCCACGGCTTTCTTCTCCAAAGCCCTCCAACCTCCAGAGAGAAACTACAGCACTTTTGGCCATGAACTGTTGTCTGCCTACCTTGCTGTCCGGCATTTCCGGCATTTCTTGGAAGGCTGTTGGTTTTCCATCCTTTCCAACCACAAGCCCTTGACTCATGCCTTCCATTCCGCCAGCAGTCGGTACTCCCCCCCCCGAGAAATCCGCCATCTCTCCTACATCGCGGAGTTTTCCACAGACATCCGCACGTCCGTTGGGCGGATAACTCCCCGGCCGACGCATTGAGCAGGCTTGCGCACCTGAACACCATCGGCCCACAGCTCTCCCCTGAGCTCATCGCCCAGGCCCAGACCTCCGATGACGAGCTCACCCGCTTGCGCGCTTCCAACACCACCTCTCTGAAGCTTACCGACGTCGCCACTCCCGACTCTGCGCTGACGCTGTGTTGCAATACGTCCGGGGCCCAGCCCAGGCCTTCCGTTCCGGACGGTCTTTGCCAAGCGGTATTCAATTCCCTGCACAACCTTGCACATCCTGGCGTTCGCGCGTCCCAGCATATGATCAGCGCATGTTATGTTTGGCCCTCGATACGTGCCGACGTTCGGGCTTGCGTCCGCGCCTGCGTGCCCTGTCAACGATCAAAGGTGTACCACCCCACGATCACCCCCCATGGCTAGTTTGCCCTTCCCGACACTCGCTCCGACGTGGTGCATCTGGACATAGTGGGCCCCTTGTCTCCGTCATCCGGTTGTAGGTACATGCTGACAGCAATCGACCGGTTCACCCGTTGGCCCGAGGCGGTACCCATGCCCGACATAACTGCCGAAACTGTCGCCGCTACCTTCCTGTCGGCATGGATCTCCCGATTCGGCGTTCCGTCTCAGGTCACTTCTGACTGCGGCAGACAGTTTGAAAGTGCCCTCTTCTCCGCCTTCACCAATTTGCTCGGAACTGCCAGAGTGCGGACGACATCATACGATCCTGCATCCAATGGAATTGTCGAGCGCATGCACCGCCATTTAAAAGCTGCACTCATTGCTCGCGAAGACCGAACGCACTGGTCGGCACACCTGTCCATCGTCCTTCTTGGACTCCGTGCCGCGCTTAAGCCAGACCCCGCAGAGCTCGTCTACGGCAGAGCCCTACGCCTGCCCGGAGAATTTTTTGCCTCCTCTTCACCCCAGTGTAACGCATCAGACTTTGTTGCGGCACCTTCACGACTCTTGCAGCTCCATTCGCCCCGTCCGGCCTCGCCCATCCTCGTCATACAGGCCCTACGTTCCACAAGACCTCAACAGCGCCACCCACATTTTCGTTCGCACAGACGCTATACGGAAATCCCTGACACCGCCTTATTCCGGTCCTCATCCTGTACTTGGTCGAGCCGGCAAGAACTACCGTGTCAATCTCAATGGGACTCACGACACTGTGAGTGTCGACTGTCTGAAGCCAGCCTACGTTGAAGCTTGCCCACCAGTCGTTGCGGGTCTCCCCGACGTTCCGTTCCCCCTTCAACGTCGTCAGCCCGACATTACTCCTCCGTCACATCAGCCTGCAGCCAAGACCGTTACATGGTCGGACAGTTTGGCACTGTCTGCAGCCGGGGGGCCATGTAGCAGACGACGAGCCGCTCCGTGACGCAGACGAAGCCAACACCTGCGTCACGCCCTTCTTGCACTCCTGGTGCCTGCGAGCCCCTTTCATTCCTTCCTGGTAGTTGGTGGCAACCGGCCACAGTATTAAAGCGGTCTTGTCCTTCATGCATGGTCTATCCATCCAACTACAACTTCAAAACACCATCGAGGCGTCAACCTTGCAAACGCCGATGGGCTGCCCAGAATACCCTGCCCCAACACTGGCTGCGGTTGCTGTACCCAGCACCTCGCTCTGGAGGACAACACGTTGACAAACTCAGCACAAGCTAGCTATTCTCAGGATAGGACCTGTGCGATCGGCATAGATATCACCGGCAACAGGAAATATATACGAATGGCACAGGATGGAGACCCCAATATATAGGCCCCGTTATGACCTGGATATGACAGGGCACCCGTCTCCTATGGCCCGAAGCGTCACCACAATCAGAACAGCTAAAAAGCTACTGGGCAATTTGGGGATCGCTTCAATTGAATGATGGTCTTCTATCGTGTGTGGAAATCAGCAGATGGAAAGACTTCGAAACACCAGCTTATACTCCCAGAGGTGCTTAGAAAGGGGGTCCTCCACATGCTTCACAGTAGTCCCACGGGTGGCCACTATGGAGTGAATAAAATGCTCACGAAAGTTCGGGAAAGATACTGCTGGGTCGAATACAAACGAGATGTTGAAGAACGATGCCGAGCTTGTGACCTTTGTGCTTCGAGAAAAGGGCCGCACACTAGAACACGAGCTAAACTTCAGGAGTGTGCCTTGGGCATGCTGTTGCAAGAGTTGCCTTAGACATTCTCAGTCCTTTACCGACTACAGTGCGTGGGAACAAATATATTTTGGTTGTCATGGACTACTTTACTAAATGACCTGAGGCTTACTCACTACCAAATCAAGAGGCGGTGACAGTGGCCGAGGCGTTGGTAAATGAATGGGTTTCACGCTTTGGTGCGGCAATCCAACTGCATTCTCCAACTCCATCCAACTTCGAGTCTCAGGTGTTCCAGGAAATGTGCAAATATCTTGGCATAGCCAAGACACGCACGACACCGCTACATCCTCAGTCGGACGGGAATGGTCGAAAGGTTCAACCGCACCATCCTGCAACATATGAGCCGTTTCGTTTCCTATAATCAACTAAATTGGGACGGACTCATCCGTCTTTTCCTTTTATCCTACCGAACAGTGCCGCATGAAGCCACACGTGAAACTTCAGCCATGATGCTCACCGGGTGGAACTTGCACCTCCCCAATGACCTAGCACTTTGTCCAACGCCGGACGCGCAAATTGACATTCACACCTACCTTCAGAGCCTGCGCTCCCGCTTGGAAACGGTGCATAACTTCGCGAGAGCTCACCTACAACAGACATTCACACGCATGAAAACATGTTACCACCTGAGAGCGTCAGATGCAGGTTTCTCAGAAGGCCAGTCGGTGTGGCTCTACAACCCAGTCCGAAAACACAGACTTTCTTCAAAGCTTCAGCGGCCCTGGCATGGACCCTACGTCATAACGAAGCATCTGAACAACATTGTGTACCGCCAACAGAGAGAGGGCGCAGACAAGCTGGTTCATGATGACAAGGATGCAACCCGAGACAGGGAAATAAACGTTATTCACACTTGGAAAATCACCTCTTCTAGTTAAGGCAGCCCTTCGCCACGCAAACGTGCTGTCCCACTTGAGAATGCATAGAACAGGCAGTGTGGTGTCACGTCGGATACTCCCAAGACCGCCGCTGGTGCGACAGAGCAGCCCGCCCACTTTCGGTGTCGCCCTGTCCCTATAGGTTCAACAGATCAAAAATAGCATATGTATAAGGGCGAGGGCACAGGCTAGTGTATGTTTGTTTGTCAGTTGAATCCTCGATTGTGATTACACATTTGTAGCCATTTACAAAGAAGTGCTGAAAAGTTTGTGACAAGGAAGAACGTGACATAGACTCATAAACCTTTATTACAAGTCGCCATATCCACCTCTAAGTTCAATACACTTAGCACACCACTCCTGAAGCTTGTTTAACCCCTGAAAAAAAAAAAAAAAAATCAGACATCTGTCTCCAAAATACAGTAAACCCCCGTCAACTTGAAGTCATAGAAAATGGAGGAAAATGCGAGATGAGTTGGGTTTCGAGATATGCAAAAGTTCCAAAATTTTCAATGTGATGATCATACATTGTAAAAATTATACATTTCAGCAAACTTATTTTCGCAACAGAACTGCAATTACACAAAATCACCACTTGGCGTAGAAGAACATCGTGATGGATACTTGGAGTTGAACTTTCATTCGAGTGTCATCACTTTATACTCCTTGTGCTTCGTAATCTTCGTCATCACGCTGTCAGCACCTAATCAGGAACCCCCGTCAGGTTCCTAAGAACTCGTAGTGAAACGAAATGGCACTTGAGACTCACCCACATGGCACCTTGGGGCAAAATGGAAGCAACCGAAGGAAATTACGAACATGTGACTCTTGCGCGACAGCTGCCATTCTACCTGGCTGTAGTTGCGACCGCTTCGTGCAACAACACAGCAATACCGGCCATCCCCCTCTCCTCGTAGTATGCAAGGTGGAGCCATAGGGCTAAAGTGGCATTTATATAGGTTGCATATCCACAATTTTTTTCTTTAAGAGCACGACTTATTCACCGGAAAATACAGTAGTAACGATACACGCCTGGTGCTCTTTGACGGCTGATTGCGATGATACGCCAAAACTCTATTTTTCCTGCGCCAGAATGCTTCGAGGCACTTCCATCACTGGAGCCCATAATGTGTCGTTTTACAGTAACGTCTAAGAGACTAATCCTATTAATGTATGCAGAACCATCCGTTATGTTGGTTGTTTCAAGCAGTTATTTTCACATGTTGTGTTCTGCGGTCATGTAACAGGTTGAGGGGACTGGACGGGTCTCCGGACTATGCAAAAAAAATGTACAGGGGTTCCTCAAGCTCACAAAGTTTGAGAACCGTGCTTTTTGTTCACACTTGCAGGTTAAACTCATACAAGTGACACATTACGTAACCAAACCAAACGCATTATAGTTAGTCCGCGTGCCATGTAATTTAATCTGAGTGCCACATAATTTAATCCTAGTGCCATATAGATTAATACATCGTGCCCTTTTGCTACTCTAGGCAAAGTATTCATCCAGTTTGTTGAGCGAATATGAAGAATGGTGTGGTGGTCATGGGTGGTATTGCACAAGGTTACTCATCGAACGGGTTAATAAATGGTGATTGGATATCGTGTATACGTTGATTTCATTTTGTCAGGTGGTATAATAAGTGAACTTGAGTGAGAATATGATCTGTTAAGGGATTGACAGATAACCTTTTGTGTTTGTTGTTGTGCTCATTGTGCTGTTTGCTTCCTCTGTGATTGTATGAAATATTGATGGACTCTCCTGGATTGTAACAAATTGATATTGGATTCAGTTGGAGTCTCGTGACCTTTTGTTGCATTCCATTGCATTTTTGTGACTTTTCTTTGGATTTTGTCGGTTATCATTTCATACACTCGTGGATTGGCTTGGATTTTGTTGTATATTGAATGGCTTTTGACAGATTCTGACAGATTGTCACTGTTTTTTGTTTGACCTTGCTGCGGCCTTCTCTTTCTGAGTCATTCTTGTGTAGTCTTTCGGATTCTATTCAATATAGATGTGATCTTGACAGATTGTGATGGATCTTCGCCGTGCTTCGTTGAACGTTGTGTGAACTGTGTTCTTTTATTTTTGAGTCATCTTTTGCAGATTTTTTGGACTTTTTGAGGTCTTTGTCAGATTATTGCAGGTTCTGAGAGATTTTTTTCTCGCTTCATTCAGCCTTGCTGCTTTTCTTTTCCTTTGGAGTACTCTTTGTCGGTTCTTTCGGATCTTGAGTTTTTTCTTATTGATTTGCCGTGGTCCTCGGTGGGAGTTCTTGTCTTTCTTCTTTTTTTCTGAATTTTTTACAGCTTATTTCAGTTAGGGTCTGAAATTGATTGGAGTTCGAGCTATCCAGATGTGTCCTTGCTGCATTATGTTGGATACCGTTGTTTCTGTTCGTAAGCCATAGATTGCTGTGCATTTCAATGCTGCGGGATATTGAGTGGGTTGTGATAGGTTCTATCTGTGTTCTCACTTTGTGTGTTAGAACGCGGTGCATTACTATTCGCGATTTTCTTAAGTTCTGATAAGTCGTTCTTCCAGGTGTTATGGTGTTGTGGGTGGTTATTTATGGACATTTGTGTATTTGTCAAGACACACAGGTATTTTCATCAAGCCCCGGAGTACGTATCTCCTTTCTTCCTGAGGCCAATTCGCCTTAGTTGTCACTGTTCTTCTTCCTTCAGGATGGTCAGTGGCCCTGAAGAAAAGCGTAATGTCCTCAATATACATTTTCGGGCCTCACACTCTTTATTGTGAGCAGGGCCCATTTCTGAGAAGCAGGTAGCTCAATAAGCTGTTTCTTGACATTTGAGATTTCGTTATTGTATTATAATATCATTCATATCCTGTCAGAAAGGCAGGCATTTTTTTCCTTGGTGCACGAATGAGAAATGTAAATCTGTTCATGCGTGCGTATTCACTTTATTTAACATGGGATCTCACTCGTGAACAAGCAAGGGTTTATCTGAAGGTGCGACATATAGAAGTGAAAGTACGGTACAGGATATGCAAGAAAAACAGATCCTGCACAATAGATGAAGGGTTCCGAAGGAGCAGCAGCTACATATCTTCTTCGTTCAAAGCTGTGCTGATATATCTAGAGTTGTTTCTGTCATACGAAGCGCAGTCTAATTGCTGAATTTGAGACATTTGTTTCTGTCCCGAGCCATCAGTATGGCTCGCCTGTGCCTGCCTCTTTTTTTTGTTGCACCTGGTAGTGTGCTCAGCAGCCCATAATTGTGCTCAGTCAAAAAAACATTTGACACCGTTTTTAAATTTTTGAAAACACCACCTCAAAAGGATTGAAGAACAGGCTATCATGCAAATACATCACCTTGTGGTGTTCATCTAAAATAGCTCCGTGAGGCCTTTTGTGCTGGGGCGTTGTCAAAAATGAAGATGGCGTCCACGTCTGGATGTGCTTCCAGTGCCGTCTGCGACACACTAGTAATTTCAGCTAAATTACTTTTAGAGGGCCTTCCGCTGACATGCATGCTAAAGTGTTTATGGAGCTTGCTGTGCTGTGCACTGCTGCCGTTCCCCTTTTGGGTCGCCCAAAGCTTCTACAGCACCATACATTGAAGTTTGTATCATCAATGTAAAACCTCTTTGTTTTCTCGATGTGGTCTCGTAGTCATTCAGCATACACTATGAGTGTCGATTAGATGTCGACACAGTTCTGATCTTGAGGCTGTTGTGTGGCCACGGCCGTCCAAAAGCCAGTCAACAGTTGATGTGCTGATTACTAAATCGGAGTTACCTCCAACATTTCTTTCAAATGGCATAACGCATACACAGAATTGTTGCCAACTATATTCACAAGAACTTCTTTTACATTCTCGTCAAATTTTAGTGACCGCCTGCACAGTCAATAATGCAGGCTTTATCTAGCACCAACACTTTCTTTTGCTCGTGATGTGGGGTTTACCAGGATCTTTGCGAGGTCGTCCTCTTCCCATCGTATGACCTGCTCAGTGCACACTAAAACCAGGCAAGAACAGACACAAACATGTCTGTTTAAAAATATGTGCACACAAAATAGGAGAGGGAGCATCCAACAAAAGTAATACTGGTTGTCTACATTTGTATTCCATTGCAACATCATCTGCTTTACCTTGAGTACATTAGGCTTTTCATGAGAACCACTGACCACCCTGAAAGAAGAACAGTGACAAGCTAAGGTCAATCGGCCTCGGGGATAATGGAGATACATACTGGGGCTCTTGATCAAAATACCTGTGTGTCTTGATCAACACACAAATGTCCACAAATAACTATGCAGAGCACCATAATATCTGGAAGAGCCAGGTAAGAAAATCATGAATTATGCACCACATTCTAACACAGAATGAGAACACAGGTAGAAAATTATATGGCATTTGGATTAAAGTTAGTGGGAAAACCTGTAGCATTTTTCCATTCTAGGAGGCATGCTTTACGATCAATATCAAGGTGTCAAAAAGCTTGCCTACACAGTACATGATGAACGCAGGCACAAGTGGACCATCTACCAGTTCTCGAAGTCTTCCGGATTGGAATGTTGGGTGCCAGATGCTTCGTCGCATGGGGTGGGAGCCAGGAAGTGGGCTTGGTGCTAATGGGACAGGGATAGTGTATCCAATTATGGCACGCATGAGGCCAAAGTTACAAGGCTTGGGATTCCGGGACCCCTGTCCACCCCCTCCTCCTCCTTCCCCACAGCCAGGAGGGATCACTCAAGAACATCCGCTCTCTGCCAGCTGATCACAGCAATAGGTGAGTACATGAATCAAACAAATCCAATACAATCAAATGTAGAGTGCAGGTTTCGCTGGAGTTCGACTCTGTAATTGTAGGCATACGCATTTTCCTTCAACAACATCAGTGCGTCTTCGGAAATCTGAACACAAATTACATGACACAAGTCTCTTGTGTCTTGTCGTTTGTATGTTCCCTCTGTCTGAGGGTTTTGATTAAGGATGTCTGTCCACCTGCTTCCTTGCTATCTTGTCTGCATGTTTGGAGCTTAATTGCAGGCAGTCGTCGTAATTAAGCAAATATAATGCTAAACAAAATAGAAGAAGGCAAGCAAGCTGGTGTATAGATGAAGTGAACATTAACTAGGCTCTCAGGATGGGACGAGGGACAGCGGACAACAAGTTGACACGGAGACTCGCAGAAGTATCCGTTGTTAAGTCTCTGTGTCAACTCGTTGTCTGTCGTCCCTCATCCTGTCCTCAGACTCAAGGAAATGTTCGCTTCAAGTATAACGTGACCAGAGCCATGTAAGTTACTCAGGGAAGGTAATTATGTTAGTTACATGGCTACTGAATGTAATAACCTGCAGGAAAAGTTACAGAAATGTAATTCGGCTACAGTTGGTTCCTCGTTAGTGCTACTTTTGAGTTACGTCAGGCGGTGTTTGTTTAAAGTGGCCAAATATTACGATAAGATATGATGAGAAAAGATATTACCATGTCTGCCACAAAATAACTGTTCACACGAGAAGTTCATTTTCATTTACTATATAACATAAATGTTTATGTGAACATTGAAACGCAACAGAACAGTACAAACCCAAACCCTCGTATCAAGTCCAGCTATGAAGCAGAACTTAGTTTAGCTCTTAGTTTTTTACCTAGCTCTTAGTTCCATTATCCATACGTTTGTTTTGTGCCAAGGTGGTTTGTCCCCGTGACACAGCAGTATCCACAACATGGAATACCTGAACAGAAGCACTTGAATCAGTTAACACTGATCAAAGGACTAATTATTAAAGTGCTGCGTACATACCACCACGGTCCTTCGATACTCCTGGTCGTAAAACTGCGATGTAACGCTATGGGAGAGTTTCACCTAGGGAGAGAAGCGAACACCAGGGTGACACTCACTACATCAGACGTGTGGCTGAATCACGCACATACTGTAGTGGCCCGTCGTTTCTGTATGACCTGTGACTGAGACGCCACGCCGAAATGTTGTTGCATCTCATTTTGCAGCACGGGATGCTGGACTTGTAAAGAACGTGCGTCACTGTTTGCTTTGCTGGCCTAAGTTGCTTTTGCGCCACAACAGTCCAATCATGATCATCATCATCATGTTTGCTCTGCCGACTGACGAAACGCCGAGAATAGTGCATCTGTCCGAGCCACAGTCGAAGAAGCGATTACGTAGCATATCTGCTGCTCCGCAGAGACCGGTGAACAGAACTGCGAAGCCCCGGGTTCTGCTGGAGATCAAGAGGCCCTCACAGACATGGACTTAGCGACAGATTGACTAATGGCAGAGGCAATACCTATATGTATAGATGCTAGCACGGTCCAACATAGCAAAGGGCATATGCGGTGCGATGCACTTATGCGATGTACAACTAGTTGTAAATTGCAAGAATTAACGAAATTGTATTAGTACTACCTAGTACTATTGCTGCTGATTGTCCCATACCCATTGGCACAAGGCAATTGGCTTAGGCGGGTCTCTTATGTGCTGAACGTTAAAAATTAGGTTTTGGCTGTACATTAGTAGGCTCTGGTGACGCTCATCATAGCGACGAGCAGTGTATTTATAATGACAGAGGGCACTATGTGGCAGGATTAAAACTAGACGCGGTTCTATGACGTGTGTAGAGGACAACTCATGGAACCTATATGTTCAATACCTGATTTCTGCCCCATTCAAGAACCTTACTATGAAATCAAAATCACCAAATCCCTCCCTAAAGAAGCACATATAAAGTTAGGCTTCTTTTGTCATATCAGACATTGGTATAGTTTTTGTATATCAATGCTATTATAAAACGTATTGCACTTCCCGTTGTGAGATCAAGATCTGAATTAATTATGGAAAGGTCAAGAACAAAAAAGTGCATATTAGGTAACAAGTAATTTGAAAGTAACTCGTTCGTTTCGCAAAGGAACGTTTGTTTAGGAAAGCAGAGGAACGTTCATATGTTCTTTTAGGAACTTCAAGTTCATTTTCGTTACCACGAACTTCGTTAGTAATTTAGTTACATTTTTTGCACAGTTTTGCTTAACTGGCAACAAGTTCCTTTTATTGAGTAACTTCCCCATCTCTGATTTTATACATGGGTAGAAGACAGGAATGTGGAAACAAAGCAAGAAATAAGGCCCCAGGGGCCGGATTCACAAAGAGCTCGTGCGACGGAATCTGTCGTAACTCTGTCGTACGGGAAAGTTACGACGAAGTGTAGATTCACGAAGGGCGCGCGTCGCAAAATCTTCGCAGCTTCCGGCGGAATCCTGCGAGAGCTCCCGTGCAGTCTTACGAAGAAAGATGGCGGCGTTATTTGGCAGCGGTGGATTTGGAGACGGGAAACAAAGACTCCGTAATACGCGCGAACGCATTGCACTTTGCCACAGAACCTTCGAGACCATCCCCGAAGTGACATTGAGGCACTTTTTTGCTTGGTAACCTTCAATAAATGCTTCAACTTTGTGCTCCGTAAAATCGGGTCGCAGGAATTTTTCAAGCATCCCCTACACCCCGCTAAAACACCCCCAACACCCCTCCAAATTGTCTGCAAGAATGGCAAAAGAAGCCATAAAAGCTGCAAAACTGAGTGCCACACACCGTTTACAAAACGCCTTCACCCACCCTGTCCCCGAGACGAACATACTGGGAATATATTTGCTGTGTCATCGAACGCGTTTCGCCTGTGATTGCATGGCATCCATTATGGCTACCGAAAGACCGAGAGCACGTGCAGTAACAAAACATTTGGGGACGAACAACTTCGTCTTCTCCTAATGGGACGACTCTTATTGGTGCGATCACAAATTTTCGTCATCGTTACCATAGCGAAAACGTAGTCTCGCACCCTTTGGCTGTTTGTCTCCGAGGTGCACGTGACAGGAAGCGAACAACTTCCTCTTCCTCGTCAAAGGGGGTACCCTATCCACTACGATAGCTTTGTGAATCGCGCTTACGACGCCGTCGTACGCGCGTCGCAGGCTGTGACGTCTTAGCGCATCTTAGCGTAACTTACGATCGCGTTTGTGAATCCGACCCCTGGTTTTCTGCTGCGGCAAATTCAAAATTCCGCGGCACCGTGATGTCATCCGTAGGAGACCGCCACTGTCGCTAGCAGGCAGATGTGCTGCTATCGGTCGCCATATTGTAGGTCCCATCCAAGCCGTCACCCATATCGCACTCACCGTATATTTGGTGTTCCAAAGTTATTATGCTGTATGATTTGTAGTTGAAGCATATCCAAGTAATTTCCATGTTTTCGACGTTAATAGACATCCAAAAAGTATATGGCAGCGAACGAATGCGGGGACATAACTTCGAGGGACCTACAGTATGGCGGCGAGGTGACGTCAGAGAAGAAACCCTATAGACGCTAAATTCGGAGCAAGCACCCTCATTCCGTTCCAAAACCCAATTACCGTATTTACTCGCATAATTTGCGCACTTTTTCTTCCTAAAAAAAGCCAGTAAATTTTGGGGTGCGCAAATTGCGCGGGAACGTTCGATACGATATTCAAAGGACGCAAAATTTTCGTATGCCGGTCATATACACTCTCGGTAGAGCCGATTTGACGTTATCACTGCATTGCGCAAGCATGAAAGAAGCACACAAATTAGGGAGCCTCCATGGGTTGCTGCGGCTTCTCTAACCCAAATACCGCGCAAGCGCCGACTGTCGTTAGGCAAAACCAAAATGGCAGCCCACTACCGCTCATCCCTGTTGGAAAAAGCCATAGAGCCATCTGTATGAGCAATCACATGAGGCTTTTATATGTGTTTATTGTATGAGCAATCATATGAACTTGTATGGGCATGTATGAGCTACATATATGAGCACTCTCATACAGCCTATGACCCATATGAGCAATCTCATACAGCGTATTCATGTACATGAATGCACATGAACCGTTTCAGCAAACGTGCAACATGGCGTGATTAAGCTAAAATGACAACACGTGATTACAAAATACCGGTTTATTCAGGTACTGGCGTGACGTAGGTCCCTCAGAAAGCTTGCCAAATGCTTTTTGATGAGAATTTTTCGTTTCTGTACAGGCACCTTTGATGTCGATAGTTTACCTTTTTCTGCATATTTGACGAAGGTATCTGTTGAAAAGAAAAAACAAAATTAGAACCGCGCTAAATTTCTTCGCCTAGAAGTATGCCAGTTCCCACAACTTATACAACCGTACGGGTTCATGCTGAAATGGACTTGATTGGGGCCTGTTTCTCATCCCAACGCGTAGATCACACCTTCAAAGCATTAAGTTATATTTAGTCAGTCAGAATAACGCACGAGGTCATTTTACCGATTACAATTGAACGTAACCTTCCTCTAATGCTGGTGATGTCCAGTGAACGCGGTTCAGAAACATCTGAGTATGTTAGCGTAGTGCTTGTAAAACTGAGTGCATGTACTTGTTCGCTGCAGCAGCGGGTTACTGACACAGAGTGTTTTTGGCTTGCTGCACTTTGGGGCATCCAAATACAATTTTTTTTATCATGCTAACGTCCGACTTCGGTGCGCCCTGGTACACAACTCGATACATACACTCGATACATACACTCGATACACACATGTAAAGGCTATCAGCGAACGCTTTTCACAAAAAGTCACACAAAGCACGAATATGGTAGTTGCAGACAGCTAACCCAACAGACATAACGAGTGATAACGGAAAAACGGGATTGCAACGTAATGCGCACACCCCTGCCACGGCTTCCGTAGGTTGACTCTAAGGTAGAGTGAGCCAGAAATCCCACATTGGACCCCCTCCGATCTAACCCTGGGAACGAGGCTTAGACGGAAGTGAGCACAGTCTCGAACACTGATCTCTATGTATAAAGGCTGGATCGCGTATGGGAGAGGGGCTCGTGGGGGAGAGGCACGCATTGGGGCCGCCATGTTGGGAGGCCCTAAAGCGCTTTGTGCGCCCATAGAAAACAATGGGAGGCAACAGAGATTGTGAGTATTTATTGCGCTGCAGGCGTTGATCGTTGTTTGTCGTTATACAATTTTGTAAGGTGCCAGTATACTGATGTATCCTAACAGTGTTTCACAGGTGTCCTGCCGTTCGATTCTTAATTACGTTATGTTTTGCATTCCGAAACTAGACCGTCACTGCAGTGTAGCGCTGGGGATTGTACTACAGCGCGTTTCCCAGCCAATATTTCAATAAGAAACGATGTGAGATTAACAACAACCATGTATATAATCTCACGTGCTGCGTTCTGGACAAAAATTGTTCCACAAAGAACGGTCCCAGAAAGGATATACCCGCATGGTAGAAAAAAATCGCCCCGTAGAATCACAGCCGTTGTTTCAGACAGGCGTATGCGTTTAGTGTGATTTATATCAAGCAAGAAAGAGTCTTTTAGTGAACGACAGTGGTGTCTTCGACGTAATGCCTCGCAAATATGAACACACCGAAGCATCTTAAACAATTACTTCACGCAATTAGATCACGCTTAGGCCAGTTAATCTAGGCATTGATGTAAACTTAATCAAGTTACTTAGTAAGTGGTAACACCACCTTGAGACACAAGACTTATCTCCTTTTGAAGTACCGCACTTTTCTTTTTCTTCCTTCACTTGCTCTGATTATTTGCAGGTGAAATTGAATGTCCTTCACGCGTACTCACATGCTTTTGCTGAATAGAACTGCAGCGTGAACGAAGCTGCGTAGGGACGAGGGCCTGCCATCCACTGCTGACTGTGTCATGCTTGTTATGTGGAGCACGTTGCAAAAAATGCAGCTGCACATCTGAAACTCCAATCATTATCATCGTCATCTAAAAGGGAGTGTGGTAGCAGTGCCGTGAAACCAGGCACGATTTCTGAAGATCTTCTGTGATACTTTCCGCAGTTTGCATACTTTTCTGCAGCGTCAGTCTCTCTCATAGGAGTTACTTTGCATTAACAGTGACTGCCATCTTACATTTTAATGTGTGAGGGCTCTCTTGCACTACACATGTACGGTTTCCAAACTGCAACATGACGATTTAGAGCTTGAAACGGGAGCCCTGGTGTACCCTGTCTATGAAATGATACCCCCCGGACCCCCCCCGCGCGTGTAAAATGTACTGACCTAACCTAACCTAACCTAACCTCACTACAGAATTTGCACATTACAGCGCAATTTATTACTAGCGACGCGTGACTTCCGGTTAGCGTTGTTCCCAGGAGGGGGGTCCGATATGGGAATTTTGCAATTTCGCTCTAAGGTACACACACACAACACCTTCAGTGATCGCTGAAACGGCACAAAGACACTGTCACAGTATGGAGACGGCGACGAAAATATGAGTCCCACGCAGAGCGGAGCGAAATACGTCCAGACGGCTCCGAGAAGCAGGGTAGAACAAAGCAAGTAAGCGTCCATGCACTTGGATGAGAATCCAGGAGCCAAATAGAATGTTGTAGGACACGGAACGGGAAACATGCACCTAAAATTTGAACAGAATCGGACGAAGGGGAATTGAGCTCCGCCCGTTACGGCTCACCGACTGTGACGAGCGTCTCTTGAAAGCCCATCACCAGACGCTGTGGCGCCAGCACTTCTAGGTGAATAACAGGTTAACTAAACGGTCAGCCTTCCTCATACTGCTCGAAATGCAGCTCATACTGCCCATAACGTTGCTCATACTGCCCATAACGTCGCTCATATTGCTCATTGCTTTTCTCGTATTGCTTATATCTGCGCACATAGCGCGTCGTTGGCCTTGCCGTGCGGCTCATAACATTGCTCATACTGCTCATAACATTGGCATACCGCCCATAGCGTTGCTCATACTGCTCATTGCCTTTCTCATATTGCCCATTTCTTTACACATATTGCTCATTTCTTTACACATTGAAAGTTCTGTGTTCTTTTTTCAACAGGGATATACCGGTGAAATACTTCGATACGCTATTGGAAGACGCCGCTAGTCGCACTTGAGAAAGCACGTTATGTTCGCAAACTTTGTCATGTTGGGGAGTAAGGTTTGTCCAGCGTTTCTTTCCGCGTTTCGTAGTTCGAGTGACAGTGTCGCGTCCGTCGCGTCAGTGGACCATCACCCGAAAGCGTGCGCAAATCAAACAAAAGCGCCGCAATATAACTTCGGTAGCGCTGACGGCGTTGCGAAAAGCAATCGTCACGGTCGCTGGGACGCGCGTGCCAGGTATCCGCGCACGAAAACGCAATTGCGCGCGTTTTCTTGTCATTTTTAGTGCTAAACTAAAAAATATGCGATGGCGCAAAATACGCGAGTAAATATGTTGAAGGGTCCGTGTACCTTGGAGCAGTTGGGAGCGTGCGCAGCGCGCGCTCTTATCTGACACTCTTTCGCGTGAGTGTGCAATGCTTCTCCTGAGACGCTGCACGTCATAGTAACCGTTCACGTCGCGCTAATCGCGTCCATCGACCCAATCGGATTTCCGCGAAATTCCGTGCAAAGCGCCACGAAATTTCGAGCAAAATAAGAGATTTATCTAAATTCCGTGCCAAAGAAGGATTCCGCGATGGAAACCGGGGCATTAGCAATAAATTACCTACACACCCCGTACGGATCCGGGAGCTTGTGTAGGCATGTACGTACTGTGACATGGTGACAGTAAACAAACACTCTTGTGAAGTCTTACAATAAACGTCGGGCGCTTTCATGAAGCAACACCGGCGATCTGCACCGGCGGAGTGTGACGCTTACGTCTGATCATGTTTATTTTAATTAACTTCAGCGCTTTCTTTTTGTGGCATACACGGAGACAACCACCGCATCAATGAACACCTGATGAAATAAAGTATGCGAAACCGGCGCAGATACCACAACAATTACTTAGGTTTTCGCATATATCTACCTGAGCAGCCCGTAAGGAACCCCTACAAGCACCACACTCCAATCGACGTGAGCGCCACCTAGCGCAAGAGGTGGGCCCTAGATTAAACTTTCGACAGAGTTGCTCAACCAGGAGTGTAGAAGGACCGTGATACCAATAAAATTCAACTTTATGAAAGCAAAAGTTAAACAATCAATATCCTCGTTATGAGTACCCATGCCAACATTAATTACACTGAGTCAACATAATGAAGCCACTAACAATTGCAAAACTTTTGCAGGCATGGCTGATATGCTACACTATAGCAGCAAATCTGATACACATCATTAGGCACCGTAGACATCGGTTCACCGGGACATGCAGAAGGTGAACGTCCCTGAAAGGGTCCTGCAAGGGCCCAATTGACTGGAGAATGAAATGTTGATGTACTTGTAGAAGAAGCATGGTTTCTTATCTACACCAAGCAAGGTGCTGCGTTCTGGACAGAAGTGGTTTTCTTTGGGAACACAGCAAAGTGCAGATGCTGTCCTTGCCTCTTCGAGGGTTGCAGAACAATGGGGCAAAATTGGATTTGTGAAGGATGCATTGTGACTGTTAGTTAGTTGGGAGTACTATTATAGATATGTTATTTCACTAATACATTGAAAGAGTATCATCCAGATGCCTACATCATCATGCTAGCAGTTCTATGTATAAATAAGATGTAGCACCTCTGGGTTGATCTGGGAGCCTAGCAATTTTCGGAGATAGTGTCGTCAGTATTATGGAAGTTTTGTGAATAGACGATTTCAGGAAATCCCAATGCTCCTTGCGCATGCGTTGCATTCTGGGTGCTATTGTCATGGGGGAAGGGAAAATAGTCCTTCACGTTTCAGTTTCTCTGACTTTGACACATCGTGAACTATGGGCAGACAGAGGAGAAATTGAAACAGTTTGGGGGCCTTTTCCTTCTTTCCAATACACGAGTTCCTACAGTTCAGCGGCGCTAAGCACTCTGGGATTTTCCGAAGTCGTCTATTGTCTTGGAACGATACTGCTATTGAGTCTTTGTATAGGCCGTATAGTTTGGCTTCCATTGTAAGAGCTGTGGAGACTGATTTACTACTGCACTACAGTGCTTCCAAGCCAATGTAACATGTGCACTAAGTTCCATTAAATTGACACAGACACTTAAATTATGACATACAGATGATTTGGAGTTATTGGCCATCATTAGATGATGGCTGGTTACACGGTAATAAGCTTGAGTCTGCACATGAGTTTGATGGAAGTGCCACATTACAGAGTCTAACACTTCGTGCTGCTCTTGCATTTAATTAATGTACAGGTTTCTGTTCACCTGCTTGTCTTGTTGCTTTTTTCACATATTCAGAATATGTACACCACTCCATCTAACAGGTCTTTTAATTTCGTTTTTGGGCTGCTTACTCTTAAATGTGTTTTTAGAGTTGACAAATTGAGACCATCAAGAGCAACAATGTCAGAGAGACACAAAGAAACACATCAACTGTTGAATGTTTCTTGAATATTTTGTCCAGAATTTTTAACATAGCAAACCAATCACGTTCAGGTACTTTTTGGAGATATTTTACTGCTTTTGTGGAGCAAAATTTGTGCCACTGTACATCTGTGATACCACCTTCCACTTGGGGTATCTGCTGACCCAAGCAGGGACATAAACTTCTCTGCTTCATTTTTCCATTCTATAGGGTGTCCTCTTTGCTTTCTTCATTACCTTGGACACACAGATGTGCAGACACAGCCTTGGACATACAGCCTACAAAATGTAATGATGAGGCATTTTTTCTCATTATAACATGTCTTGAGCTGTATGAACTGAAATAAAAGGGAAGCTAAGAAGGTCCATGCGTGATCTTTTGGTTACGTCGATGACACATGAAAATCTGACAACATTTTTGGAGAGTGCCACAGTGGAGTCCGCCAGAATAGACCTGCTGAAGAAAACTTTTTAAAATGCATAATATGTCGCAGATTTATGAAGAAGGGTACAGAGTCATTCCGAGGTGGGCCAGCACTGCCTTCCGCAGGGGGGACGCCAAACGGCAGGTCCTAAGAGCTCATAAGTAGCGGTCATGTCTGCGGAGTCGCGCGGAGTCCTGGTTTGTGGATAACAAATACAGGGCGTTCCTTTCAAATCTTCTACAGAATTTGGATAATAAAACCACAGTCCCTCAATACTCTTTCTGGTCAGGAAACTCAGTCGAAAAGTTTGCTTGGGTAGAGTAGAGTAGTGAGCACCTAAACCCTTTTGATGCAGGGCAGACTTCCAAGTGGAGTCACAGGTGCAGAGTAAAATAAAATAAATAAAACACAATACAACACCCGTATTTGGCACTTAGTTCAGGTAATATCCTCAGGATATTTTAGTTTTTTTCCTTCTTGAGTTTTCAGATGGCGTTGTGTCCGCCCCAGCCATTCAGTGGATTCTGCCGTTGTTTCGTTTTCAGTTTCTGGTTTCCAATACAGCCTATCGATGATGTCTTTTTCGTCTCCCGCTGTTTTGTTTGACTCATGTGTTTGCAATGCGTTACATTCAGTCAGGATGTGGTTCACGGTCTCTAATGTTTTGCCGCATAATTGGCAGGTAGGGCGTACCTGGCCAGATAGTTTGTTCCTCGGAGTATTAGTCAGGAGACAGCCGATTCGTGCCTGGAAGAGGAGTGTGCTTTCTCTGTCTCCTGTGTATTCAGGACATAATTCTGGTTTTTCTCTGTGCTTACTGAAGTATTTGAAACTCTGTTTTTTTTTTTCTTTACGTTTCATTTCCATTCTTCGATATCTGCCCCCGTTGATCTCTTCAGTAGTGATTTTTGTTCATTCTTTTTCGTTTCGGGCTTTGTGTCTTCTAGTTCCCCCTCTGCACTTGTTGTTGTATTGGTTCATTTTGTAGATCCAGCTAATTTTTAGTCCGAGATATCAAATATGATGGAAAGTTTTCTGTGCTATTGAAGTTGCTGGTAGGTGAATTATTCGTCCAAGATAGTGCGTTTTTGACCTTGCGTCTCGTGCAGAAAATCTCGACCAGCCAATTTCTCCTTGGATAGCTGCATTCGCTGTCGCGAAATTCCCCCCAAGGATCTATTTCCCAAGTTCTCTCTGGTGATGGTCTAGGGATCTGAGTGTGTCTGCCGAGAAGATGAGGGTATCGTTCGCATAAGTGGAGTCTGGTATCGCTGTCGATATCCATGGCGTTCTTCCCACTGTATATTGATTATATGAGTGTTTGGCCAAATTCTATATGTGCCCTTTCAGTCAGTTTGATTTTCAAATGACGTTGAGTTCATGTTTTTACAGTATTGTTCTTTGTTGAGGATAGTTACACCCAAGTACTTATATTCGTTGGTACGAGCTGTTTGGTGTCCTTGAAGGTGAATTGTGCGCTAGTCAGTTCCTCGCCGTTGTATAGCGTCCAAAGTGCTTTTGACGTGTTAAATTTAAATCCGTCCTTTTCAGCTTCTTCTGTACATATGTCTAGCATACGTTGCAGGTTTTCTTCAGATGGAGCAATGATAACGGTATCATCCGTGAACGCTAGAGCTGACACTGTTGTTTCATCAAGTTATCCGGTTGTGGTTAGTGTTTTCAGGCTGATCCCTCTGGACTCTTCCACCAGTGGAAGGAGTAAGTTATTAATGTGTAGGTTAAACAAGGTCCGGGAAAGAAGATGAATGAAAGTCACTGAAAAGGTTAGCCAGCTGTAGGACTCGAACCCACTTATCTTCTGGATTACCGGTCCGGGTACAGGTCCGGAAGAGAGGACAGCCTTGTCTTAGGCCAATTCTGATTGGGACTGGGTTCGTCTTTTGTCAGCCGAGTTCGTAGATTGTTTCCATGCCCTCATAAAGTTTATCCAGTAGAGTAATCTCTTCTTTCTGTAGTTCTGCTCTTATGAGTTTTCCAGTCATAATTTGGTGGTTGACGGTGTCGTAGGCTTTCTCGAAGTGAAGAAAGCCCAGAAACAACCATTCCTTTCTTCTGTTTTGCAGTTCAATAATTTGATTTAGGGTAAAGATATTGTCGCTTGTGCGCCGATTTCTTCTGAAGCCGTTTTGTATTTAACAAATTATCCTATGGTGCTCACAGTAGCTTTGGAAGCGTGTATTTAGGATGGAAGCGAACAGTTTGTTCATGTTATATGGCGATGGGAAGATAAGAGTCAATTTGGGAGCCTGGCTGTTCAGGCTTGCACGGGGGCTCCGTTCTTGAGATTTAACAGTCATTCAGTATAGATTTTGAACAAATGATATCATTGTAGTGCTGTCTAAGCGTTTCTTGCGTGATGCCTTCTAGTGCTTTTAGGAATTCATTGGGGATGTTATCTAAGCCTGACGCTTTCCTAGCTTTGAATTTTTTTAACGTGTGATTTAAGTTCACTGACAGTAACTGTGTCGTCTAGTCTGAGAGCATACTCCATATCTGTTTGTCTTCCTGTCCTCTTGCTGTTCATTTTCTTTTCTTCTCTTTAGTCTGCCTTTTAGTATTTCTTGTTGTTCGTTGAAATATTCAGTAAGCCTTTGCTTGATACGTATTGCCATTTTCCGGTATTTCCATTTTCCATTATGACGCGTTCAGTAACCTCCTCTTTATTCTGGTCTTGCAAGGAGGTGATGTACATCCAAAAATATGCTACTGATTTTCTTCCACATTTTAAAAGCATGTCCTCGATCCCCTTATTGTAGGCTTTAATTTTTCGTGCAACTAGGTTTTTCACTGTTCGTTTTTGCTCAGTGTACCTCTTTCAAATGGTATTTTGCACTTCGGGGTCAGTTTCCTCTCGAATCGCCTTCTGATGTATCCCGGTTAACAAGTCTGCGTTCCTTTATTTCCAACTCTATTTCTTTGTCAAACCACGGGTGATTTATTTGCTCCTTGTCTATCCACGTGTAATTACACGTGGATAGACGGAAATTTGAAATCTATCGTCGTTTCTGCTGTGTCCCTTATCGTCATAACCAGGTGCTCGTAATCCATCTCTTCTTCTGTTTCCATTATTTTCTCTAATGTTGCGGCGAAGTTTTCCACGATGGTGTCACAGTCCAAGCCACATTTCCTTTTCTGTTTTGATTTTGGAATATGCTTTCTGTGGCATCTCTTCATTTTTCTGACTGACTCAATCGCTATTTTCATTCTGTTATCGTCACTGGTAGAGCTATAGCTAGTGTTTGGTTTCGGCAATATGTACGTGGCCAACTCGAAGTCTTCCTTCGTTGCAAGCCGTGTTCACCAGTATGTAGTCAATGGCTGTTTGCTGTGCTTTTCTACTCCATGTGTACTTGCCTATGCAAGTATCCATCAAGTTTAGGATGTGTAAATTATTCTTTGTACTGAGTTTCTTCACAAAGCACGTTTTCTCCTCCCTGCATGCCGTCTAATACGATTATGTGCTGGTTAAAGTATCCTGCTATTGTGATGGGATTTGACTTGTCCATGGCTACTAGGTCCTTGTTAACGCAACTGTAGATGGCTTGGTTCCAATTTGGTGGCTCACTTTGTGTCGCCATATAAACGACGCATATTAAGAATCCTGCTGGTCTATTTCAGCCACTACCCAAGGATGTGCTTTACATTCTTGTGTGGCTTTCGTTAGTTGTACGGTTCTTTTGTTAAACATACTGTAACGTTATTGCGTTACTCGATGCAAAAAGCGACACTTCAGCTGTGCTGTCAGTGAAAAAACCCCGACGATTGCTCGTCGTCTTCTTTTATTCCTTCAGACGCACGTGAGCGTTGTCTGCGTCACATGCCCGGGTTTAAATGATGTCCCGATATATGATATACAGGGTGTCCACGCTAAGTGTGAACAGATTTTTTAAAAATATATATAACACTTTTTCCAAGATGAAATCAATTGCAATATAGCATATGCTAAAGGGCACTCCCTAGCAGGGCATTAGCAAAGTCCAAAGGCAATGTCTTAATTAACTTTCATTAATTAACTTTTTAATTATAAAAGCTACAAAGTTGTCCCAATGAGAACATCTGTTCCTTTCGGTCACCTGATATCGCAGCCGTTTTCAGAACAAAAATCCGTTCGATAGATCGCCCGCAAAAAAATCGTGAAGGAACGCCATTTTTTTTCTTTGTTTTGTTCATTGCGCTTCTTAGAAGACGCGTCTTTCTTTCACCTCCAATGTGAGAGGGAGAAAGAGCACACTATCGCCTCTCGCGTCCTGGAAAAAGATTAAAAAGGAAACAGAAAATGCAACCCAAGATAAGGCCAGTTCCGATAGAGTCACCCGATACATTTGTTTTTGTTTTGTTTCCGCACGTTAAAGCTCATCTTCGACGCATGAGGCGGCACTGTGCTCCTTCCCCCTCTCCCGTTGGGGATGAAGGAAGTACGCGTCTTCTAAGAAGCGCAATGAACAAAATAAAGGAAAAATGGCGTTCCTTCACGAATTTTTTACGGGCGATCTATCGAACGGATATTTGTTCTGAAAACGGCTACGATATCAGGTGACCGAAAGGAACAGATGTTCTCATTGGGACAACTTTGTAGCTTTTATAATTAAAAAGATAATTAATGAAAGTTAATTAAGACATTGCCTTTGGACTTTGCTAATGCCCTGCTAGGGAGTGCCCTTCAGCATATGCTATATTGCAATTGACTTCATCTTGGAAAAAGTGTTATATATATTTTTAAAAAATCTGTTCACACTTAGCGTGGACACCCTGTATATACATGGTGCAGTGTGCGAGATATTTACAATATTTACATTTTCTAATTCCAGAAGGCCAAGGGTTTCAGGTAGGTCTTGAGTCTTTCCACGTGTACCACATCACTCCAGGTACCGTCCTCGTCTTCAATCTCGTACGTCACTGGTGACAACCGGGATACTACTCTGAATGGTCCACTGAACCTTTTTGAAGGCTTGATGCCGATCGGTGGCGACTTCAGAAGCACCAGCTGTCCCTTCTCGAAGGAGATGTCCCGGCGTCCCCTGTCGAAGTAGAACTTCTGCTTCTCCTGGGCCACTTTGATGTTCTCAACTGCCAATTGTCGTGCACGGCTCAGACGTTCATGAACCAGAGTGGTGTACGTGGACGAGTCTTGAAGTTCTTCGAGCTCCTGGCGATTGAACACCACGTCAAGAGGTAAGACGGGATCACGGCCGTACACGAGGAAGAACGGTGTCTGCTGCACCGACTCTTGGTAGCCGGTATTGTAGACAAACACAACGTATGGCAGAACATCGGCCCACTTCTCCCCTTCGGCGATCATCATGTTCTTCATTTGTTTGATGGCCTTGTTTGCTCGCTCGCATAGTCCGTTCGCCGCTGGGTGGTAGGCTGTTATAGGCTAGTGCTTAATCCCGCGTTGCTGAAGGTAGAGTTTTGTAGACTTTGCCATCATTTGCGTACCACTGTCCGTAATGAGTGCTGACGGACACCCATGCTTCAGAATGAGGCGTCTCTCAATGAAATTCTGGACGGTGACAGCCTCGATATTTCTCACCGACTTGGCTTCAACGAATTTCGTCAAATAGTCGATTGCGACAATGATGTATTTGTAGCGTCTCGACGTCTTGAAGGGCCCAATAATGTCCAACCCTACCGTGTGGAACAGAGAATGCACCGGTATGGGTTGCAACAGACCAGATGAAAGCGAAGAGAGCTTATATCTCTGGCACAAGTCGCAATGCTTGACGTATCTCTTGACGTCGCTGAACATTCTGGGCCAGTAGTATTTTGTTCGAATTGCTTCATAGGTTCGGCGAACTCCCATGTGAGCGCCGTACTTCCCCCCGTGGAATTCGTGGAGTACATGATAAACCTTCGTCCGTGGCAGATACATCAGGAACAGATGATGGACAGGGCCTTGATCTACCTTGTACAGGACGGAACTGTGAATGACAAACTTCCGTTGTGTCCTTCGCATCTGTTTGCGTGTGCCAGACTCCATTTAGTAGACAGATGATATGCTGGCAGAAGGTGTCGCTTTGCTGCTCAGTTGACATTACATCATCCGGCGTGGAGGAATCCGTGACCTGAAGTACTGGGCATGATGTATCAATCAGCGGAGCTCTAGAAAGGCAGTCGGGGGCATAATGTAGGCGATCCGTCTTGTATATGACGTCAAAATCAAACTCTTGTATGGAGAGAGACCAGCGCAAGAGACGTTGGCTGCCTTCTTTGTACTTCAGCAGCCAGCATAACGCATGATGGTCCGTCACGATTCGGAATTTCCTGCCGAGGAGGTATGGTCGAAGCTGTTCGAGTGACCATTTTACCGCCAGAGCCTCCAGTTCTGTAGAGCTGTAGTTAGCTTCGGCGCCTTTCAGAGCACGGCTTAGGTACACAACGGGACGGAAGTGCCGGTCCTCATCCTCTTGCAAGAGGAGGGCCCCCAGTCCAAGTTTGGAGGCATCTGTATTACGTAATGAGTCAGACCGACCGAAGCTCCAGGTGACCAACACCAACAAGCTTTAATTCACAAGTGCCCAGAATCCCAACTCGAGCCAGGCGCCGCGCGCTCATCGCAATCCCATGCACCTGGTCGCCCATCGTCCTCCTCTAAGTTATGCAACACACTCCCGCGCCGACAGGGTGACCGCGGCGGCGATCATATCTGTGCAGTGTCCAAGTGACGTCAGGTGGGGACGTGGCCGATCGAGGCAGGTGTCCTCACGGTCTGGGTTTACGAAGACTTGCAATATTTCAATCGTCCGCGTCGTCGTCTGACGTGAAGACCCCAAAACATCCGAAACATCCTCGCGGTGCGGCACAGGGTGTGGTGTGCTGTACAGTAGTCCTTGGCGAACCGTCTGTGGTTTGTGGCAGCTGCCGCTGGGTCGCTGAGTGTCATAAAGGAGACCGATGCGGGTGTCTGCTGACTCGTGCAAACGTGGACGACTGTGGGCAAAGGTGTGGCTTCTAAAGCGCTGCCAAGGTCCTCCGCCGATTGCGGTTGAGCGTTGATTCTGCTGCCGACGTTCGACGACATTCTCCCCCTCTTAGAGCTGGCTTCAATATGAACTGGAGGGATTATTTCTCTTTTAGCGAAGATCTGCGAAGATTGTTGGTGCCCTTGCTCAACGTCGTGCGAATCACATTCGGAGTTTGACGATTTTTGTGCCACGTTGCTCGTGTAGATGGGGGGTAGGCCTTCCGACAAACTGGTTTGAACTAGCGAATCCTTACAGTCAGTGCAGTCTTTCCCTGGTCGCTTACTGAGGTTGCAGTCCTCTGGCCATACCTTTGCATCACACTGGCCCTCAGCGGTTTCCTGGTGTTCTGTGTTCGTGCTGTCCGTACGCTGCCATCGCCATTCCTCGAAAGATGCCTCAATGTTTGCTGTGAGGTCCGACTGGTGCGGATGGTGTGACATCGAGCGTTCTTGAATTGTGTCACTCTCTGTCGAATTTGATTGACCTTCAATTGCGCCAGCTGGAGAAGCAGGAGGCTGGCTGACCGAGACTTGACTTCCGAGCTGACCAGCTGTAGTGAGATGAACTGTTCCGCTGGTCCACACAGTGAATGTCCCAGTAGGCAAGGTAGGCAAGAGAGCCAGGCGGAGTGCGCTTCTCGCTTTCGAAATTGCCAGTTCCACTTGCCATTCTTGCTCCAGTATATCTTGCAGTTCGTCATCGAATCTCTCATTACTTATCAAACCCATGACCTGTGCATCCAGCTCCGCTAGGGCTGCCTTCCCGGCAATCAGGCATCGGAGGTCTGCTTCAATTGCTGCCTTAACTTTTACCGGTCGAGACAGAAGTATGGCGAGATGTTCGGTGGCATGGGTGACCCCGTCGCGGGTTCCTGCCCGAGTACGCAGTAGGCCGTCGAGTGCTTCGCTTGACATCCGGAGCGCGGTCCGAATCCCGGGTTTCGGCACCAATTTGTATTACGTAATGAGTCAGACCGACCGAAGCTCCAGGTGACCAACACCAACAAGCTTTAATTCACAAGTGCCCAGAATCCCAACTCGAGCCAGGCGCCGCGCGCTCATCGCAATCCCATGCACCTGGTCGCCCATCGTCCTCCTCTAAGTTATGCAACAATCTGTATGGACTTGGATCGCAAAGGATGCGTCATCGGAGAAGAATTTAAGCACAGGTGGGCTGCAGAGAACTTCCTTGAGGTCACAGAACGCGGAAGAATGCACGTCAGTCCATTGAAACGGAACGTCCTCCTTCAGCAAGTCTCGCAGTGGTGCGGCCAGTACGCTGTATCTTGGTATAAACTTGCGAAAGTAGGACGTCAAACCAAGAAAGGACTGAAGGTCTTTGATGTTGCTGGGCTGCGGGAACCTTTGGACTGCCGCTATTTTAGCTGGGTCAGGTGAGATACCGCGCCTGGTGACAACATAGCCCAAGTATAAAATCTCCGAGCAACAGAAAAAGCATTTCTGTGGCTTGAATTGCAAGTCCGCTTCTTTAAAACGTGAGAATACAGCAGATAGATGCTCCAAATGCTCCTCAAAAGTCTTGCTGTAGACTACGCAGTCATCCATGTAAACGAGAGCATAGTCAAATTTTGCAGCATCGATGACAGCATCGACCGCACGCTGGCAGGTGAATGGGGCACCTTTCAGGCTGAAAGGCATCCGCAAGTATTCGTACAGACCCCAAGGTGTAATGAATGCAGTCTTCTCAATATCCTGGTCACACATCGGGATCTGATGAAAACCGGACGCGAGATCCATGACCGAGAAGAACTTTGCTCCGGTTAGAGCTGCGAGAGCGTCTTCAATGAGATGGAAGGGATATACAAAACCTTCAGTCACAGCGTTCATTTTTCGGTAATCGACGCACATACGTGTCGTGCCACCCTTTTTCTTAACGAGGACGAGAGGTGAAGCCCACGCGCTGCGGGATGGCTGCACTAAGCCAGCGTCGATGAGATCCTTTATCATCGCCTTGACAAGATTTCGTTGAGCTGGTGAGAGCCGTCTTGGCCGCTGCACAATTGGTGTCACATCTCTCGTAGGAATAGAATGTGTCTGGACGCGACACGATCCAACATCGGTACTTATTCTGGCAAACGATGAAAGATGTTCGGTCAGAAATGTGCGGATGATCGAGAACTCTGCTGGAGACAAATCCGCTCCAACGTTGAAAGAGACGTCGGATATAGAAACAGTCTGGGACTGTGGAGATTGAACAGTTGCAGTAGGAGCAGGAGACGTGTCCGTGTCAACGTCTTCAGGACTCAGGCACTGAAAGATATGAGCCACGACTCCGTCGCTGAGTGGAACGTCTTCAACCTCCTGGACTGGCTCGGCACATCCAACTGTTGCGCGTGCAGGTACCATGACGGGCTCGTAAGCAGGGTTGACTAAAACTACGTGTAAGCATTTTGTACCCGCTTCGACCTGCATAGACGCCACGTCCAGATTAAAGCGCTGGGTGAAAAGCTTCGTCCCCGAAATGATCAGGTCGTGTGGCTGAGCAGAGATCTGCACCGAAACGGTCTTACGAGAGCGGGGAGGGACAACTACTTGCTTCATGAGGCACACCCGCTGTGCCCGTGGAGCGGCGGTTACTGGAAATGTGTTTTTTCCCCAGTCGATGATGGCCTGTGTTGCTTCCAGGAAGTCATTCCCAAGCAGTATCTTATCGGTTTCCAGGTGAGGGATAGCAATGAAAGGATGAACGAAGGTCTGGCCGTCAACCAAAACTGTCGCCGTTGCTGTTCCTCGGATAGCCAGGGGCTGACCATTGGCTGCTTCCAATCTTGCCGAGCAGGGTCTGACGTGGAGCCCAAGCGAATCAGCAATGTCAATGTTGCCGAGTGACCTGGTGGACCCAGAGTCAAGTAGCGCCAATTGTTCACTTCCATTGATCTTGATGGGTACACCCTTCGTACTACCTGCATTGTTGGCACAGCGCACTTGATTCACTGATACACCTGCGCAGGCATCGGAGGTATCAGCGGCTGAGGTGAATCTGTTGCAGCGACCACAAACTTCTGCTGCCAGTCCCGAAATTCTTGAGACAAAGGTAGCGGGCATCGGGAAGCAAAATATCCGATCTTCTTGCAGTTGAGGCAAAGAACCTCGACTTCATGGTTGTTGGTCGACCTGCGGAATGACCGTGAGTACTGCCTGGTCCGTGGGAATTCCCGTCTCGGCGGTTCAGGTGACGTCTGAGAGCAGGCAGGAGATGTCCTTTCTAGTCTCTGTCGATCACCATCCGTGGGAACTCCTGACCGACGATGGGACACTGGAGTCGTAGGAACTTGTGGACGCGGGAGTCTGGAACGCGGAAGGCTGGTTCGGTCTTAAAGTTGCTTCGCCGGTTTGCCTTGTTCCCGTGCCTTGTGGGACGCGACACTCTGTCGAAGCGCAAGAAAGACTCCAAGAGAGCATCCAAAGAGGCAAACTGCTTCTCGAAGAAATGCTTCTTCGCAGTCGGTAAGAGCGCAGCGATGATTGCCTCGCATTTTTCTTGATTGGACAAAGGATAAGCGCATTCATCCAAAAGGTCCAGTGTGCAGAAAGCAAAATCAACGCAGGGTTCGCCAGGTGACTGAGTTGCAGCGAGCATAATGTGCTTGGCGTTAAACTTGTCACCTAGACCGTACGTCTTCCTGAATGCCGATTTCATACCGTCCCATGAAGTGATTTGGGAGGTATTGATGTAGTACCTCATCCACGTGAAATCCTTCTGAGGTAGCTTTGAAACGATAAGGGGAAGGGCCACATCAGGATGGAAGTTGTAAGTGCGGAACCAGAAGTCCGTCTGATGGATCCAACCCACGACATCCTTTCCAAGCTTGGGGACGGAATTAGCAGCCGCCGAAGACAGGCTACGCTCACCCGAGGGTGTGGAAGGATCGGGATGTGTGCTCGTGGCTTGTTCCCATTCTGGTTCTTGTCCTCTTCTTCCTCCTTGGTTTGGTGCTGGAGCGGTGTGCTCCACGTCTGAAGTGCTGAAAGCATCGCCGGTGGAGGAATGCGAGCACCTGGTTTCCAAGCGATCAAGGCGCTCAATGAGCGGAGTCAGCAATCCGCACACCAGGTCGTGTGTCACCTGGAGAAATGAGGCTTCGGCTGGACGCCCGGTTGCCTTGATGGCTTGGAGACCTGTGGGCTTAATTGGGCATCCGGTTGGGCGTCGAAGGAGACATTTATTGCTGTAAGCTGGTCCTGCAGCTCCTTGACCTGCTGCCTCAGGCCGTCTACCTCAGTTACTGCAGAGCGGAACGCTTCCTGTTTGGCAGAGTCATCCATCGTTGCGAAGGCACGGATGGAACACTCGGCCATGTTGGGGAGAATCCGACGTCGAGGCGAGAGCGGTCGCAGTAACGCAGGTGCCTGGGAGCGCCGTCAGTGCATCCACCGTCAGTAGAAGAAAATCGTTCGAGTCGTTCGGGCGCCAAGTTGTAACGTTATTGCGTTACTCGATGCCCTCAAAGCGCCTCAACACTTCAGCTGTGTTGTCAGTGAAAAAAAACGAGACGATTGCTCGTCATCTTCTTTTATTCCTTCAGACGCACGTGAACGTCGTCTGCGTCACACATACCTCCTATTCCACCACCTTTTTTTCTCTACTTTGTTACGGTTTATACCAATCCATGCCCATCTGTTTTCTAGATGCGGTTGTTGATTATATAGAGGAAGGAAGGGGCACGAGCCCGTTTAAATAGCACGAGATTACAGGTTAGTTATCGAAATGGCAGCGGACTCAGCGGTCACGGTTTTGTAGTACCCTTCTGGAACACTTTGGTGCCGAAACCCGGGATTCGGACCGCTCTCCGATGTCAAGCGAAGAACTCGACGGCAGAGAGTCGAACCGAAACGTTTATCGGTTCGGTTCAGGTTCAGGTTCGACGATAAGGGTTCGGTTGCGGTTCAGCTCCAGAAGACAACTATAATGGTTCAAACCGGTTATTTCCAAACGGTTCGGGTTCACGAACCGGTTCAGGGGCCACAGTTGCGAATGAAGCACAACAGGCAGGCTAAAGGAAACTTCCGTTTGTGTGGTACAGTACTTGAAGTGGACAGGGAGGCGCGCGCGTCAATGGTCGTTAAGGATTTTGAAAGAATTTGTCCGATATTAAAGACAAGGGGGCGGATTCACAAACGCGATCGTAAGTTACGCTAAGATGCGCTAAGACGACGTAGCCTGCGATGTGCGTACGACGGCGTCGTAAGCGCGATTTACAAAGGTATCGTAGTGGAGAGGGTACCCCCTTTGACGAGGAAGAGGAAGTTGCTCGCTTCCTGTCACGTGCACCTCGGTGAGAAACAGCCATAGGGTGCGAGACTATGTTTTCGCTATGGTAACGATGACGAAAATTTGTGATCGCACCAATAAGAGTCGTCCCATTAGGAGAAGACGAAGTTGTTCGTCCCCAAATGTTTTGTTACTGCACGTGCTCTCGGTCTTTCGGTAGCCATAATGGATGCCATGCAATCACAGGCGAAACGCGTTCGATGACACAGCAAATATATTCCCAGTATGTTCGTCTCGGGGACGGGGTGGGTGAAGGTGTTTTGTAAACGGTGTGTGGCACTCAGTTTTGCAGCTTTTATGGCTTCTTTTGCCATTCTTGCATTTGGAGGGGTGTTGGGGGTACCGAGGGGTACCGAGATGCGGTAGGAGTGAAGGCGGGCCGTGTGTGCCGGAGGTAGTGCTGCTCGATGGTGTCGTCACAAATTTGGGGTGGTGAAGGGCCGAATTGCTCCGGACGTGATGTTCTTCGTCCGGGTCACCAAATGTAGAGGAGGTGGAGTTCCTCTACATGAGCCCCGACCGGCGATGATGGTATGCCACGGAGAGGCGGTGACGGTGGCCGCGCCGGTGGAACTGAGAAGCGGGTGCTCCACGCACGTGGCCATCGTTGTCGTCGTCCAGCGTCCGCTACATCAGTATGGCCACGGTACACTTAGCCGCAGCAAAGCGTTTGAGTGGTGCAAACAGTTCCGAGACGGCCGTACATCAGTGCAGGACGATCCCGGCCGGGGCGGCTCAGAGCCCAGTGTCGAAATTCCTGAAAACATCCAACTTGTGGAGCACCTGATCCTCAAGGACCGACGGATAACATGTCTCGAACTGGCTCGAAAGACGGACCGTTCTGTAGGAACGTTGAACACTATCATTCATGAACACCTCCAGTTTCGGAAAGTTCGTGCCCGTTGGGTCCCGGCAGAGAAGACTGGAAATCTCCCAAGAGCTAAGGTACCGTTTCGACACTGAAGCACAGCCGTTCCTTGATCGGATCATCACGTGCGATGAAACGTGGGTGCAGCATTTCACTCCTGAGTCTAAACGCGCATCAAAACGGTGGAAGCATCTTGGGCTCGCCAGCTCCCAAGAAGTTCCGAAGCACCCCGTCTGCGGGTAAGGTCGTGGCCATGGTTTTCTGGGACAAGGCTTGCGTTGTTCATATTGATTTTCGGTCCAGTGGTACCACCACCAATAGTGCATATTACTGCCAGGTTCTCAGGGATGTGCATAAGGCGCTGAAGCAAAAGCGGCCGGGCCTCATCACCAAAGGAGTCCTCCTCCTACAGGACAATGCACGCCCGCATACCGCGCACCTCACGACACGCACCTTACAGGAACTTGGCTGGGAGTTGCTGCCACATCCCCCTTACAGTCCAGACCTCGCCCCCAGCGATTTCCATCTCTTCGGGCCACTGAAGGCGTTCCTTGGGGGCCGCCACTTCAGCTGCGACGACGAGGTCAAGAATGCGGTCCGATCATGGCTGCTACGCGCCAGTAAGGATTTCTACGCTGCTTGCATCCAAGCCCTCGTGAAACGCTGGGACAAGTGCATTAGTGCAGCTGGAGATTACGTTGAAAAATAAAACTAATTTCTCGCCTGTAAGTTCATTTTACTTTTGTGAAAAATGAAAAGTCCCGGTTTGACTTGAACACCCCTCGTAATACCCTAGTCACGGGGCGAGCTTAAACGGAACGGCAGTAACCTCACCTCCTAAGCAACCACCATCTCGAATGACACCGTTCTCTCCATTGATTTGTCGAAAATAGGTGGCGTACGCTGTCATGATCGTCTGCCATCTCAATGCAAAAATAGGGCAACAGGCCGTAGTCTGGCTCCCCCGAAGTGTTTGGCAAAAAATATATGCGTGCGCGGGGGACTCCGTTTATAGAACAAACAACTTTATTTTTGACCTTGGAGAGTAGGGAGTTTCATCGCCACAGCCGATACTCCACCCCCTTGCTGGTTGGAATGGGGGGAATAAAATAACGAACCCCTTCACAATAACTATCGAAGTCCGATGGTGTCCAGAAAGGTCAGAAGAGCTTTGAGCGCAGAGCGTTGCTGGGCTGGATTGGGCCAGTGACCCAATCCAGCCCAGGGACCGCTATCCAGCAGGGACCGTTTATAGAGGCCATTGTACAAGTGATGCGAAGTCTCGCGCTTGCGGTTGTCAGAACCAATAACTCAGGCCGACCTCGGCCGACCGTGGGATTGTTTAAGAGAAAAGCACGTTGTGCCCTGTGTATCCTATATCTTCCCGATGTGTGTAATCCCTGAGAAACCTATCTTCGCGCACTATGTCTTCCTCCTCCAAGCAGCGTAATAAGTAGCCTGTAGACGTTAAGGCGCCGCACATGGAACAAGTGTTAAAAACAAAGAGGGAGAAAAAAATGAAAAACCTTTGGGGGCGTAGTGAGATTAAGAGGGCAGTTGGCAAGGTGTGGCAGTGAAGTAAGGACGGCTGAGGCCGTGGTGCCGACACCGTACTTTGTGTGTGAGGTCTCTGCGATGCCATGGACTGAGTTAGAACATCGCACGGGAGCCGTGTGCTTGGTGTACTTTTCAGGCATCAAAGAAGCCACTTTCGCAAGAGTGTCGTGACCCGTCATCGTCAACTGTTCCACTGGACTCACCCAGCACCCGACTTCGCAGGAGTTCGACAGATATGTACCACACCACTACTGTTGCACTGATATCGTTGTTAGCTTTTGTTGTATTTCTCAGTAAAATGTTGCAAATGTAGACTCTCTGCTAGCCTCCCCATTTGCTTCTCGCCGAGGTTCAAATTACCTGCACGATGTGGCGTCACTGCCCGGGAAATTAAGAGCGAACAGGTCTGTCCCTACTAGGCCATCCCCTCGGAGTCGGTGACGAACCCGACCACATTCGTGACATACGCCTTTTCTGTTACAATTATGTCCTGCATAATTGTCACAAAAAAGGCGTGCGCCCCTATTTTGAACAAATCAGGGGAGAGAGCGGTGCCACGCGAGATGATGTTTGGTGAGGAGGTGAAGTTACCGGCATTCTCTTTAATGCATTAAGTTTGCAGTCTGACTATAGGATATAAGGCTCGTATGTAAGTTCACATACGCACATTGGGTTCTGTATTGGTACGCACATTCTGCAGCGTTGTACACACGGACACGTGCTGGAGCTGAGCTCAGATAGTTTGCTTTCGCAATGAATTGCACAAAAACAGAACAGAAGAAGAAAACAGAAACAAAGAAGAGAAAATTTGAAAGACCGACACAGCCGACGGGTCGCACAGCCGACGACATATCCGTTGGTTGGTCCGCGTATTCGCATTTATACAGGGTGTCCCAGAAAACGTCATTGCATTATAATAAAAAAACTACGCCACATAGAATCATGCGGTCAACGGCATTTGTTCTTATTAGGTTTTTGCCACCTTGTAAAGTTAATGTCATGTACCCCAAGTTTAATTATGCAGATATTTGCGAACTGAACTCAGAAATTTGCCAAGGGAAGGTCACTTTTTTGCCCCACCAATATGAAGAGCGTGCCGAATTCACTCAAATTCATGATAATTGACAGTGATATTCACGAGCTATCCCATCGGAAAAAATAGCCGAATATCATGCTTTTCGGAGCACCGGACCATAACGCGCGGTGTCTTTTTGAGCGCAATCGCTCGCAGTCCGACGAAAGGAGGTTCCGAAGCCAGCCCACAGAGTGATAGTAGAAAAAGTAACAGTTCCTAAAATTGGGAGAGGGAAAGCATTATCCCAGCGAAAGTCGGACGTGATAAGCCATGCCTGCGTTATCTCTTTCTGCGATGTCGGGGAGGGCTGGGTTTCCAACTTCCTTTCGTCGGACTGACAAAGATTGCGCTGAAAAATTCATCGTGCGCTATTCTGTGCGACCTCCGTAGAGCATGATGTTCGGCTATTTTTTACGATGGGATGGCTCCTGAATATCCCTGTCAATTGTCATTAATTTGCGTAAATTAGACACGCTCTTCACATTGGTGGGGTAAAAAAGTGACCTTTACTAGGCAAATTTCCGACTTAAGCTCGCAAAAATTTACATAATTGTACTTACGTTACACGACATTCACATGAGGAGGTGGCAAAAATCCAGTAAGAACAAATGCCGTTGACCGCATGACTCTAGGTGGTGTAGTTTTTTTATTATAATTCAATGACACGTTTTCTGGGACGCCCTGTATACAGGACGTAGCGATAACTGTAGAGATGATCTCTAACACATACCGCTGTCAAAAAAAAAAAAAAAAGGAACTGACAGTCCCCTGTCAGGTATGTGTTATAAATGGAGTCATTTTACATTGCAGCACCTGTCTGTAACACAAACGTCATAGGATAGGGGAGTGCCAGTTTTTCTTTACAGTGCTATGTCTTCAGCGATCATTTCTGCGGTTAGGGTCGAAACCCTGTGTATGGCTGAGTCTGATTAATACATTATTTTAACATACATGGTGTTCAAAATTAAGCTTTCAATAGCACTTTATAAATAGGCGAGCAAAAGAAAACTGGTGCTACTTTTTCTGTTCCTTGAGTAAGAAACAGGTGCTACATAATTAGCAGCACCTGTTTCTTACACAAGTAGCGAAAAGTTATCATCCTGTTTCCTGTCATCGCTGTGTTTGCGTAACGCTCGTGAAAGCTGAATTTTGAACACCCTGTATGTCACTTAGAGACTGCTACCCAAAACTGTCGTTGATCCGTAATTCTTATATATATTCATTTGTATGTCTTAGAGCCCTAACAGTTTTCAGTTACAATCTTTGTTATTGTTATTTCGTGACTCGAGAAAAATCCAGGTAATTCTTGCAGGGCATGACTTTTGACATGACAGAGCAGGGCAAGAGGAAGTCTATGAAGCTAATAAACGAAGAAAAAAGCCGAAAAAACAGTTTATAGGATCATGCAGAAGAAGCGACGTTCCGCACTTAATTCCGTGTGAACCGTTATTTGAACTGGTAACCGGTATTTTTTTACCGGTTTAGTTCCGGTTCAGCTCCAAGATGGCGTTGTAGTGACCCTCCAGGGCAAGCATGACGACAACCTCTACAAAAGTGAGACGTTTAATCAAAGCCCTGAGGCAGCAATATCAAGAGCCGGAGCAGAAGACCCCGCTTGCCTGAAGCCGCTTCCTTTTATCGCCACCAAGTGTTCCACCTTCCTCGTGGCACCCTGACGATACCCATGAGACTTGCGGTGATGCCCATGTTGATGAAACTGAGGGCAGAGTCGTTACAGCGTCGACTCTTTCGGTTCGGTTCAGTTCCGGTTCGGCCAAAAATAACGGTTTTCGGTTCGGGTTCGGTTCGACTCTCTGCTCGACGGCCTACTGTGTACTCGGGCAGGGATGGCACTGCGTAGTCGAAGGCAATGAACAGGCTGACAGCGCCGCCGAAGCAGCTCTCTCGTCTCGGAGACGGACGCGTATTGCCTTGCTGAGAGGAGATGGTCGGTCCATACTTCGACGCCTCGTGACTCCTCTGGCTACCCGCCAACGGACCGCTGACATTCTACCCCCCGCCGTGCTGAGCACAGTTGACCCAGCGCTCGCTTTTCGCATGCCGGCACATATCTCTCGTCAAGATGCCGCATTAGTTCATCGAATGCGCCTCGACGTGTCCTTCACAGCACAGTGGCGCTACCGCTTGAGACAAGTTGCCTCTCCCCACTGCGGCGCTGTTGAAGATCTCGAGCATATTCTTCTCCATTGGCCATACTACCAACCTTCCGTACTCTCCGCCCCCTCTATCTCACAAAATTTCATTATTTCTCTTATGTCTCTAGTTACTGCTTCCCCTATATGTGTGGCGTCTCTGGTTGAGTATACAAGTGAAAGTCTGTGTTTGGGAACTTCTTATAATCTTATGAACTTCTTATTCATTCCAATAGACTATATGCAAAACGCAGCGCCCTCTTGTAGCGCGCACGGAAACCTCCAGAATTCCGCTATGTCTGAGGCTCCCTCCCCGACCCGAGTCATACACACTACTCACCTCCAGCTGTTCTATCCCGTGTCTTGCCTCACACATGTGCTGTTTCACTATGTTATTCACATGGTGAGACGAGGGGTTCAAAAGGGAATGCAAGCGAGGTAAGAGTAATTCTGGATTACTTGTTGCATTAGAGCGCGGTCATTTCGATTGTGAGGGAGAGAATTACGTTAACCTAGTGCAAAGCTGCCCTTTAATGCCATCCTATGACATATTTAGACAGTTCAGTACAGTCCATTTAATAACTATTTAGTGCACCGTATACGCATAAACATTTACATTTGGTACAAAATAAAAGCTTAGTACGATTGCGGCAAGTATCAGTGGTCAATTATCCTAATACCATCGATGCTTCTGGACACTATCGATGACGAGTTGTCGCCTCCCTGTGAACACGGGATGCACATGGAGGCTCCCTATCCGTCGTCTGCTACGAGCGCCGCCATCTTGACTCCCACATCGCATTGGGCGTCAGCGGCGTGGTTGCCTTTGTCTCGGTTTTTTCGCGACAGGAATAGGGTAAAAGCGGAATGAAGGATACTGGCGTGGCAAAACTGTTATATATGTTAGTAGAGCTGGTCATGGGTTGTAAAATATGTTGTTAATGCTTTGTAACGTTTGTCTAAACACATCACTGCACCTGCACACGCAGTCGTGTCTCGACCAACGATTTACTATAGTAAACATGGGAATGCGTATAGACAACAGAAATATGTTAATTACAAGCAGATTTTATTACAGCATCCCATTCAATAGAATAGAATAGAAATAGAAAAAAATGAAAACGTAGGTCGCACTGGTGCCGTTTTCCTTGAAAACGATGTTGTTTTACCGACATGCTCGTGTCGCAAGTGCACCCTCAATCGCAGTTGGACAAATTTGTCCACAATTACATGATATAGTTCTTATCTGCGTTGGTCACAAGCCGGAAGATTATTGTCCACGTTATTATAAATAAAAGTCGACACAGACTTGAAAGGTGAGTGCACCGCACAAACGCGTTCCGAAGCAGATATCGCCCTGAATGCCTCTTCACATTGTACGCTGGCCGAAATATACCGAAGATTCATTGCACCACATACATATACGTATGAACGTGTTCACGAAGCTCAATGAGCCTGTTGTGGCTTTCCGGAGATTTAACGTAATTTAATTTTAATTTAATTTAACGTAAATAACCACTGAGCAACCAGAATACACGGTTAACACTGCACGCTGCAAAGGTGCTTGCTTACCTCGCACACGTACGAGCTCCTTGTTGGTTCCCATTCTGCTCTCTTTACTTGCGCGAGCCAAACCTCTTTCCGCTTTTTTAATGCTGGGAAGCGATGCAAACGCGCACCTTTCCGAGAGTGATTGGCACACTTGGGCACACAGCACCCTGGCATTTTGCTGCACGACGTATCATGCGAGCAACGCGCATTGCAGATCTCCACGCACGCTGGTCTTCGTCCACCAGCCGAATGTACTTGCTCAATCAAATAGGAACTGCTCAAACAAGAGCGAACGCTGGTTCGGGACCTAGCTCTTGAGCCGACAGATCAACGACCTCAGACCGACAATACGGAGATGAACTGAGCCTTAGCAGTGGTTCTCAAAGAAATAGAGAAAAGAAAGAAGGAACACTTGCATGCGTAAAGTCCAATGCAAAAGAACTGTGACCCGAACGTGGTACACGCCGAAAAAATGGGACGGAACACTGGTATTACCGGAGGAAATGACTCGTGGCACGACCGATTTCAGTAGTAATTGTGGCAGTTCTGACATGTTTGTTGCACGCTCGATTTAAAGTTCCGGAGGGATGAGTTGCGATATTTGTTCCCAAAACATACAATGACGCTAAGATACAGAAGAAATGCAATCACTTGCGTGTACATGTGCCAAGTGGCCGCTCGAACGCGCTAAATGCACCGCAGGCAATGGGCAGCGCGTAGCAAGTTGGGAGTCAAAATGCGCGCTCCGCGCGAGGAGGAAAGTCGGCGTTGACACGGTTAAAGGGTGTCTCCTCCCTGAAAAGTGGAGAAGCCGCAGCAACCCATGGAGGCTCCCTAACGACGGAGTTGTCGCCTCCCTGTGAACAGGGGATGCACATGGAGGCTCCCTACATATGGTCTATTGCGCACATACGTCTTGAGGTCGTTCTTTGTTCAGGCAATCATTCAGCGTCAGACCTCGCTCTTTTTCCTCCACCTACGTCACCCCCCTCCCCTCCCCCATTCAGCGTGGTGTGTAGAATCACCATTGTTTCTCCATCGGGATTTTCCGTTTCTACGGCTTCGCCTTAGGGCGCCCCGGCGCCCCGTGGCTGTGCATCGGTCGTTCGGGGGGAGACTTTCGTGTCCGCCGGTGCCTGCGCATGGCTTGCATGCTGTTTCTGCAGGTCTTTGGGGAAGTGTGCTCTTTTTTTCTTTTTTGGTGCTTGCATTTTGCATGCGTAAACAGTGGTTCTTTTTTACATATCCTTGAAGTTTACTGCAATCTTTGCACTCTGTTCATATGTAAGAACGATCTACACACATCAAGGAGACTGATCCGAGCGCGCAGCATTTCGTGATGACTATGCAGGTCATAGGACAATGTAGGACAAAGAACCAAGCGACAGCCTTGCTGGTCAAAGGTCATCTTTTAATAACTGCGAGCGAGCTCGCAACTTAGCTCGTGTCAGGCAGATGCTGAGCATGACAACGGTGCTACAAGGGCGCCTACACGGTCGCCCTTCTAGCACGCCTACAACGCCTACGCCGTTACAAAGGGAGCCTAAGGGTCATAGTATACCGACATACATTCCACCGTAACCGTAACCCTCGTAAACTATCCATGACATGACTTCAGAACATGCGACGTCAGTTTCATTCGCCTATTCGTAGTCCAAACCGGCCAAGTTTTTTCTTGGACCGAAAACCGTTAAATAAATTTTTCGGTTTCCCTCCTGAGCGAAAAAAAAGGTATACGGTTTTTATTTCGTTCCGGTTCGCACCAAAATAGCGTTTTTTTTTCGGTTTTCGGTTCTGGTTTTCGGTTCGCTCTGACACCCTGGGCACAAGGAAGAGCCCATCGTAACGAGGTTGCAGCGTACGGCGAACGGAGTCGTGACGAACGAAGGCGTGAGTTGCAGAGTGCGGCCGTGCTGTGGAAAACTGTGCAGCGGGAGCCTGTGCGGGTAGGAGTTGCAGCGATGTCCCGAAGCGCGGAGCGGAGTCAGTCGAGATATGAGGTTTGGTCGGGCACAGCCGATGGAGTAATGGGTGTCAAGAAAGCCCCAGCCATTCTGAGGGTGGCTCCGTAAACGAGCTCAGCGGAAGAGCAGCAGAGGTCTTGTTTGATTGCCTAGCGTATGCCCAGTAGGACAAGTGAGAGACGGTCGACCCAGGGTACCGAAGAACCCGTAGCACACCAGGCGGCCTTGAGGTGCCTGTGGAACCGCTCTACAATGTCGTTAGCTACGGGATGGTAAGCTGTCGTCCGAATATGATGGGTGCCGAGGAGATGACAGAGCTCATTGAAAAGGTGCGAATCAAATTGTCGACCTCGATCGGTGGTAGTCGTGGAAAGCACCCCAAAGCGGGATATCCAACCCGTCAGAAGGGCGGATGCAACTGTCTCGGCTGTGATGTCGGGTAGCGTTATGGCCTCTGGCCATCTTGTAATCCGATCAATGCAGGTAAAGAGATAGCACTGGCCGTGAGCCGGTGAAAGAGGGCCAACGAGGTCGATGTGGATTTTGTCGAAATGCGCATCGGGAGGAAGGAATCGGCCAATGGGCGTGGTGGTGTGGCGTTGGACCTTTGCACGCCGACATGCCAAGCAGGACCGTGCCCAGGCCCGAACGTCCCGATTCATGTGAAGGCAAATATAGCGAGTTTGGAGGAGGTTCTGAGTCGCGCGGATTCCCAGGTGGGCGAGATTGGGCAGGACGTCGAAAACGGCACGCCGGAAGGGTCGAGGAACAAAAAGCCGCGGAGTTCCCGTCGAAACGTCGCACCATACGAGAGACGATGAAGTGGGCGCGGGATACTGTTCAAAAGAAAGGCTGCCATGACAATCAAATTACAAGTTGTATTATAAAAAGTCTAATATTCCTATACGTGAGAACCATCATTGCAATAGCGTGAATATGTGTCATAACATTTCGAGCGCAATAGGGAATCGCAATTTCATATTCCAACATTACTCAACTTTTAATTTCTTATTAAGCGAACAGCATCTACGTAAGGAAATAACGAGAAACAACACAATCAACAGCTACAATTAATAGAGAGCCAAACCTGCGCACCATCCAACACATAGAGAAATAATAGCTAATCAATCTATGAAATTGTGGCGGCCACCTACCGTAAAAGAAGACGGACAGCATGCCCTTTTCACGCACACGATCTCGATCATCATTCTCGCTCGCTCATTCCAGGAATAAACTGTCGCCCCATCGGACCTGTGTCCCAGTGTGGTTGCTCCTTACTAGCTCCCACATATTTGGTGACCCGAACGTTTCGCTCCTTCCTGCAACCAAGATTAAGCCATGGACCAACACCAATCCCCGATCGCTATCCTATACCGCACATACATGACTTTGCTGTTTCCCTCCATGGCTCTACAACATTCTCGAAAATTGACTTGGTGAAAGCATATCATCAAATCCCCATGCATCCCGACAGCATTGCAAAGACGGCCATAACAACCCCTTTCGGGCTCTTTGAATATCTAAGAATGCCGTTCGGCCTCCGCAACGCAGCACAGTCGTTCCAGCGTTTCGTCGATGAGGTTCTGCGTGGTCTCCCGTACTGCTTTGCCTACATCGACGATATTCTTGTCGCTAGCCCATCGCCTGAAGCTCACCGCGACCATCTCCGCGAACTCTTTTCCCGGCTCCAAGAATACGGCCTCATTATTAATCCATCAAAGTGCCTTTTTGGCGTCAAGGAGCTGGAGTTTCTCGGCCACCTCGTCACTGAAGACGGCATCCGACCATTGCCCACTAAGGTCCAAGCCGTGCGTGATTTTCCGCTCCCTCCAACGATCAAGAAATTGCGGGAATTCCTTGGAATGGTAAACTTTTACCGCCGCTTCATCCCGAACTGCGCCACTATCATGCGACCCCTCAACGAGCTCCTTTCAGCCAAGACCCCACGAAGTGCACACCTTTCTTGGTCTGACGTCGCCCTGGCCGCATTCGAGCAACTGAAGGTTTCCCTCGCAGACACGGCCCTCCTTGCCCACCCACTCAAGTATGCCCCTACCAACCTTCTCGTTGACGCTTCTAACGTTGTCGTTGGAGCCGTTCTCCAACAGAAGATTGATGGCGTATGGACCCCGTTGGCCTTCTTCTCTAAACCTCTACGACCTGCAGAGCAGAAATACAGCACATTTGGCCGGGAGCTACTTGCGATCTACCTGGCCATTCGGCATTTCCGTTATTTCCTCGAAGGTCGACAATTTCACGTTCTCACGGACCATAAACCCCTTACCTACGCTATTCACGCCAAGCGATCCACTCTAACGCCTCGAGAGGTCCGGCACCTGGCTTTCGTGTCCGAGTTCACTACCGATCTTCGCCACATCAGCGGTTCCGACAACGCCGTCGCCGACGCTTTATCCCGCGCTCCTACCTGTTCGGCCGTCACACTCTCAGCACCTTTGGACTTCAGCGCCATGGCCTCTGCCCAAATTCGCGATCCTGAACTCGATCAGCTCCGTTCCTCGTCTGCGTCTTTGGAGTTCCAGGACGTGCACATCCCTAACGCAGATGTTACCTTAGCCTGCGATGTCTCAACGGGCTCTCCTCGTCCTTTCGTCCCAGAAGCTTTCCGACACCAAATTTTCAAAGCTCTTCATGCCACGTCCCACCCAGGAGTTGAGCTACACAACGTCTCGTGTGCGAACGATACGTCTGGCCAAACATGCGCTCGGACGTTCGGCGTTGGACGCGTTCGTGCCTCGACTGCCAGCGTTCCAAGATCAGCCGTCACATCATTGCTCCAACTCGACCTTTTCCTCCTCCCGCGTTCCGTTTTGAGCACGTACACATGGACCTCGTCGGACACCTGCCTCCATCTCGTGGGTTCCGCTTCCTGTTTACGTGTGTCGACCGTTTTACTCGTTGGCCCGAAGCTCACCCTATACCTGACGCCACAGCCGAAACCATATCACGCGCATTCCTGTCTGTCTGGGTCTCACGTTTCGGAGTCCCAGCCTCCATCACGACAGACAGAGGCCGCCAATTTGAGTCGAAGCTGTTTAACGACCTCCTCAAACTTCTTGGCATCAAGCGACACCGAACTACGGCTTACCACCCCTCGAGCAATGGCTTAGTCGAGCGCCTGCACCGCCAGGTCAAGGTTTCCCTTCGTGCTCAATCCGACCCCGCTCTCTGGGCTGATCACATGCCCCTCGTGTTACTCGGGCTGCGTACTGCTCTCAAGACGGACCTTCATTGTTGCCCGGCTGAGCTTGTTTATGGCACAACCAAGGGGATGAAACTCGCGAGTTCACTTGCGGACTAAAGTGAGGCGCTGCGAGCTTTTCGCGTCATCAAACGTCATGAAACGTCAGAATTTTTACGTCGAAGCGCGAGTTCTCAACCGTCACGAGCCCATTGGCTCCTGAGGCCGCTCCCCCGGTATGCGAGCGCTCATTGGTTGGTTTGAAATTATGAACTTTCCTTGGCGCGCTCAAGCCGGCGACCGCGACCGTGTCGGCGGTGCCGGAGCAACTCCAGCAACTCGCCGCAAAGTTTCGAAATGTGTTGGGTGCAGCAGGGACGCAAGCAAAGCATCTACGCCGGTACCGCTTTGGATGGTTTTTAGTGTCCTTCCCTAACATGTTGTCGATACCGACTCTGAAAAACTCGGTGCCTCATGGATACTTCTGCAAGTCAATTGAGTGGTAGATAAGTGGAAGGCAGGTGTGCTTCGCTTGCTTGGTGCGACAACGATTCAAGGAGGACGAATACTGTGTTTTTCCGCTACTCACTCGATGACAGGTAAGTCAGTTCCTATTCTATTTTGCCGCTTAGCATAACATAGCGCCGCACCTGTGGCAGGTAGAATTTTTGGTTTTCACACTTCTGATCCCTATCTTTCTTGTTCAGGTATAAGCACTCAACTCATATCTGCTTCAGAATAGCATCTGCACGGATACAGTAGAATGGATATGACGCGATGACACTCAGAGTGGTTGGATCATCATCTTTCGGCGTAGCAGCTTCACAATTTCCTTTGTGACGGATCAACCAGGCGCCTACACAAGCAGCAATATGGACACGTTCTCTGTCATGCCGGACCTCTGAATGTGTGTGCCTGTGCAGCCAATATACTGTTCTACTGTGAAATCTTCCACGTGAGACATCAGCTATCAGTGAATGCAAAGTTGCTTCGGCATTTCATTCGAACTTCAGAAACAATGTTCATATCATGTTCGTGCACAGCTACAGCAGACTTCATATTTGTGCTTTGGAAATACCTATCCCGGAAAATAAAGCACTTTGTGTAACAGAGACAGCCAACGCTTCCACATTTTGTTATTTATTTCACTCGACGCGAACGGAGATCCACAACCACCCAGAACTGCCCCCCCCCCGAACCGCCAAAGCGGGGGAGAGGGAGAGAAAGAATGGGAAAGGGAAAGCCTCGCCAGCGTCACAGGTCACCCAGGGAGACAAAAAAAAAAAAAAGCAAAGCATAAATCTACTCAACCGACGTCCAACGATTGGCCCAACGCTTGAGGTCACGTGAGTTTTTCCCAACAATAGAATTATACTACACGTTCATTCCCCTGGCACAACCATCCGCGTGCCCGGAGAATTCTTCGCTGCATCACCACAACCCACTGCTACCGACTCGTACCTTGCCCAGCTCCGAACCACCTTCCAGAATCTCCGCTACACCCCTTCACGACTGTCTTCAGCCCGCCCCCCGTTCATCCTCAAGGACATCTTCCTTACAACTCACGTCTTAATCCGCAATGACGCCGTACACTGCTCGCTCCTCCCACCCTACCTCGGCCCGTACCAAGTACTCAGTCGTTCCGAGAAGTTTTTCACGCTGAACATCGCCGGACGAGAAGACGTAGTCTCCATCGACAGGCTTAAGCCTGCCTACATTGACCAGCATGACACCCTCATCCACCATCTCCCATGGCCTACAACACCCAACACCGCGCCGCCTCAACGGTCCCGCAAGGTCCACTGGGCTACCCCGCTCACTTCGTGACCGTTATTTCTCTGGGCGGGGGAGTACCTGTGGTGGCCACCTACCGTAAAAGAAGACGGACAGCATGTCCTTTTCACGCACACGATCTCGATCATCATTCTCGCTCGCTCATTCCAGGAATAAACTGTCGCCCCATCGGACCTCTGTCGCAGTGTGGTTGCTCCTTACTTGCTCCCACAAAATAAAGGCGAAATATTACAATATAGCACGGACTTAACGCTGAAGAACAGAGGAACACGCGGCGACACGTAAACAACAACAGAGGAAAATAATCTATCATTGAACCATCATAAAATCGACCAATATACAATTTTCATTCTAACAAACACTACGAACCTTGATGGAGGTATCCAAGACGTAGAAAATATGCACTGTTTTCACTCTCTTCCTCAAAGCCGGGAGACTTTATGTCTCTATCTATGTGGCCGCGCATGCTTTATCACTCAAAGGGTTGGGTGCTATATTACTTCGTCCAGCAAACGGGGCGCTCTAGAGGTCAGATAAGAGAGTTCAAAGGCGATATATTTTATTGTGCAGCGCAAATAGATGTCGGTATCACTCGCGGGGATCACTATCTTTTCGCATCCTTTCCTTGAGACGGAAATCTTTCGTCAAGGTGGTTGTCAAGTCGACTAAGTTTGTAGAGATGCGATATTGTTATTGAACATGTAGAGAAAGTTCAAATTATTAATTGGTAGCAACGATACTCAATCAAAAACGAGAAACAAATTTAATTACATCAATTTTTGTAATATCTTGCAACAGAAATTTCTAATGAACCACACAGAAATATCAAATGTGAAATGCAACTCAGAGTTATGAGGCATTCCCAACTCAGAGATTATTTTACTTATGTCAATCGAGTGAACAATTGAAACAAATACAAGACAATAATTATTTCAGGCAGTAAGTTCACAACTCATAGAATATCAGTCGAGTCAATACTTGAAACAAAATCAAAACAATAATTCTCACGACAGGTGGAGATTATAGCATTCTAAACCAGATAATAAAATTTTAATCAATAAAATAAACATAAATATGCTTTTAATCAAGTGTAGACGTGCACTTGAAAACAGAAGAGACAATTGCTCTACATTGAAAAGATGGACAGATTTTGTACACGATACCATAAGTCATGGGAAGATGTGATAAAAAACTGCTTCGAAAAGGAGGAGCCGCGAAACGATTTCATTATCGCTGCATTTCAATACGTCCTAGACATGGTCGTATTCGGAGAAATGGTACAAACTACAGAACTGAAGGTGCAAGAATTTATATGGCGAATCTACAATACTTATAAAAATATCTGCACATCAACCTCGGAAGGGCCACTGGGATTGATGGCGGAGTTTTTGAGGCTTGCTAACGAAGAATTGAAATACACTAGACCAGATGTAATTGTAATCATTGCAATGGGTATTGCGTTCATCAAGAAAGCAGTCGGATCAAATTATCATATACAAGCAGTCTATATGGCACGATTCATTACGGATTTGCTGAAATTACACATGTCTGAGATGGAAAGTACATAAGCCTCTACACATTTATTTTATTGTACCAGTCAGTGATGTCGAATCAACAGAAGTTCAATATTGTCGTGCAAGGTCTGATGTACCATCACTTATTGAAACTCCACAAACATATCAATTGCGGTGGACCACCGGACGATTTTCATCTAATACTCTCTTGTACGCCGTTCAAGAATCGTCATACAAAGAAAGGAAACATCAATAAGAGACTGTGCAAATTCATTGCAACAAAGTGCAAGTTGTTGAAGCAATACAAATACGGCGACAACATATCACCTGCGTTAATCAACGCTGGATACAAGCGCCCAATAATCACAATAAACTACTTGATGTCTTCGGAATTCATCAATCAAGACAACAAACGAAAACTTCAGAGTTTGGAATAGAACTGTAATTTATCGGAATAAACAAGCATATAATTGAAATAATAATTGTATTCTTTGTCATCATTGTAATGTATTCTACACATCGCAACGAAAACAACTTATGATTAGACTGAAGATTGCTAAGGAGACGAATATTCCACACTATGTGTAAGAAGTCTCATATGGAATGAGACCTGACCATCAAATAGGTTTTACCCGACTACACTCTGTACAAGTTCAACATCCGAAGGATAGAATTGCCGGAGAAGGATCAGTCATGATACGTCTATGATTACAAAAAGGATCACTAATCTCTTGTGAAAACTTATCATATTTCATGAATTAAATTCCATAGTGCATGTATATTTCTCAATCAGTTGCACTAGCCCAGACGTAGTAAAAGAAGAAGAAAAGGCGTCTTTGACAAGCAACCCGATTGGAGTTGTTGCTGCAATTCGTGTTGCGTGGCTGTAACAGTCCTGTGATATTTTTATCTGCAGCATCTCTCATATCAATGTTCATACGGTTTTTGCTCTTATGTGGCCAGATACGCATTCCGTGAGCGTGTGTAGCCACTAAATGAACTAGGTAGAACTAGCAGGCTACATATAACGCTTTCTGGTATGTTCTGTTCTATTTCCTAGACACAGTGAGTCATTGTCGGCAGCGCTGAAGAAACAACAACAATAACATATAGGAAGAAAGGAATGCGGTGGCCTTCAACACCCCACTTCTAATTCAACACTCATTGATCAAAACACCCCAAGCAGCACAATGTACTGAAAGTCGAGTGCAATAGGGGTGGACGGGTAGGTGGAAGGCCTTGAATCGACTAAACTAAACTAAAGCACGTTGATAAGATACATACCGTCCACCCCTATTGCACCCCACTTTCGGTACATTGTGATGCTTGGGACAAGATTCCTGATATGCCACAATGTCAATCCTGTTTTAGACTCCCTTTTGTACTGTAGACTTGGTGCGTGGTTTACTATGAATAAATGTTCATGCTGAGATACATGTTTGCTATCTGAATTTTACATGTATGGATTTCAAATACAACACATTTCTGCATGAATGCATGCGAGGACGGTAGCAGGACTAGTCATGGTCTAAAGTACATCTAAAGTCTAAAGTCTAAAGACATCTAAGACATCAAGTACATCTAAGAGTGACTGAAGTAAGGTACAGGAAAGGTATAAGTAGACCTGTCGCTTGAATGGAGGGATAAAATTGGTCTAGCCGCAGACTTCGTGTATAATACATGGTTAAGTGTCTGACCCAGTTCCAGACATTTGGTCAAGAAATGGCTAAATCTCGGCTACGTGCATAGACATTGAATGTCTTAGGCTAGGTGGCGTAACGTTAGACGTGTTATTTGACGTCTTGTGGACAGATAATTGACATTTGGTCTAGGCTTAGGCATTCTATAGACATTCCTTTTCTCGATTTTTAGATGTCATTTAGACGTCTATTATCCCACCATGTGCTGCCTGGGATGTCAAAAAATGTTTTAGGATGTCCTTAGGATGTTGTCATCGTCCTGAGTGCAACATTATGTAGACGTCCTTTGGACATCGGTGGTTTACTGGGTTCTCTGATATCCTGGAACACTCTTTGATTGAAGAAGACGGTGGCTCTTCTCACGCATCTGTGAGTACGATGTGCAAGCCTCCTCATGTACGCAATCGTGTGTAGTGTGCAGTCCCACCTTGACACATCCAAGTGGTCTTTTCTGCACTGGTGTTGTCGTCCCAGAGGTTCCGCCAGAGAAAAAACGGTGACGCTTGAAGCAGCACTTAGATGTACAAGCATCGAAGAGCGCCGTACGTACGCATCAAGTTCGAAACGCACAAGAATGCTTGGTCATTGTCTACGCCAGCCATCATTCCTCGCGCGTGCACGACCGGCGCCGGGCCAGACTGGACGGCGGCCTCCTGTTATGCCACGTGCGTTGCCCGCAAACTGTGCAGCTCCGCTGTAGTTTGGCGGGCGAAACTCGCCTGCAAACACAGTTCATGCCATACGGATGGCTGCGTACTGAAGGGCACACACGGGGATAGGCGAATCGCATGCGAGGCGAGGCAAGTCCGTCCTCTAGGAGGGACTGGTCGGTCGGCTCTACGGCAGATACCTTGCTCAACTGTGTAAAGGAATCCTTGGCGAACAGCTGAAAAGCAGTGTCCTACCTGGCCAGTGTGCCTGCCCCTGACCTCCGGTGTGTCAACCTTCGTGCAGCGCGGCGTCGAGCACAGCGACGGGCTCTGAGAGCTGGTCTTCAAGGCGACTGGGTCGCTTACAGACGTGCCTTCGGTGCTTACAGAAGGTATACCTTGAACCTAAGGCGGACTCAATGGATACAGTTCAGCGAGTCCCTCAATCTCCATACTCCAACAACGAAAGTTTGGAATACCCTGAGAGCTGTTGAAAGTCTTCCCTGACCTGTGAACCCACTTGTCACGTTATCGGTGGCGCCTAACAGGGAGCCCAAGGACATAGCCGAAGACTATGCCAGTGATCTAGCTCGTGTAGCTAGTTGCAGTGCCCAGCCATAACCTCTAGAGCTTTGCCCCTGATGCCACATTTGAATAGTTTGGTTAAAGAATGCTATGATTAACGCAGTCAAAGGCCTTTGTAAGGTCTAAGAAGATACCTAAAGTAAGCTTGCGATTTTCCATATTTTTAAGTATACATTCTTTTTGGGATAGCAATGCATGTTCTGTAGATAAACCTTCCCGAAAGCCAAACTGTTCCCTAGCAATCAGCTTATACTTGTCAGCAAATTGTGATATTCTAACGTGTATTATTGATTGTAGAATTTTAGAGAAAACAGGTAGAATAGATATTGGTCTATAGTTCTTTAACTCATTCCTATCACTACTTTTATAGAGGGCGACTACCTTAGCTACCTGCATCAAGTCGGGGAATACGCCTGTAGCTATAGAGATAAGTTACAAATGAAAGTCAGGGGATAAACCAAAAGGGCGACCACAAATTTTATCGGCTTGATCTCCAAATCATTAGCATCTATACCTTTCGAGTTATTCAAACCCATTACAATGCTCCGTATCTCAGTGGCATCAGTAGGAAATAGAAACAATGACTTATCATTTTGGGGAAAGTTATGTGTGTCACATTGTACATTTGTAGTATCACCGATATTAGTAAAGTATGTATTAAAAGTATCAGCTAGCTCGTCACTGGAAAGGACTCGACCATCTAAAATAATATTTTCAATATCTGTAGAGTGCCCTGACTGGCCCATGATGCGTTTCAGATTTTTCCAAACAACCTCAGACTTTTTGCAGGTGGCCTCATCGCACACACGATTGTAGTAGCCTTGCTTGGCCTTTCTCAGTGCAACATTTAGCTGATTGTGGTACCTTTTGTATTCCGTCAATTTAGTTACGCCCCTAGTTACGAGAAATGCCTTGTATAACGCATATTTCTTACGAATTGATGTGAGAAGTTCATAAGTTACCCAAGGTTTTCGCGCATGCTTAGCTTGAAAACCCTTTTCAAAGGGAAGCACATCCTATAGACTCGCCTTATAATATGGCTATACATAATGCATAATTATTTAATTAGATTAAAGGAAAAGTATATTGCCATCACACCAGCTCAATTGTCTTCTTTTGTCTTATTTTTAAATTTTTCATGCACATCACTACACCTTGTCTATTCAAGTTGGCTTCTATCTTGTCTCGTGCTAGTGTTGGCTATAAGTGCGGGGGCGGTTCTATGGGGACTTTACATGCGGAAGGAGGATTCTGCCTTCGTTTCCCTCTCCCAAATGCACTACCAAATGTACGATTCCGGGGGGGGGGTTAAACCCCCTAACCCCCCGTGCCTACATCATTGTTGGCTATGCTATGCTAAACCTGCTGTGACACCACTGAACAAAAATGCCAAACAACTCTGCTTTGTCTCAACAAAGATACAGGGAGTTAAAGGAACTCTGACCAGAAGTTCAACAAATCTTTCGTTTGCATCTATTACGAAGGTATAATATGCCTCCAAGCCACACGCGAAATATTTTGGGTGTGCGCGGCGGCAAAGTTTGCCAAACGGGAAACTGAAAACCGGCTTGGCTTTTCCTCCTCAACTCGCGTAATCGGCGCCAAAATCTAGCCTCTTTGTAGTGGATATCCGCCAATTTCCAGGTGCGTGACGAAAACATGAGGTTCACGTTTCATTGCGCGCCCGGACCGGAAGTTCTGTTGTTAGTGAGTTTGTGAGAGCGGCGGCATCCGGAAAGCGATCTTTAATATGGACGTCGAAGCAAGAAATGCGGACTCTTCGAGCCCGGAACGTTTTTCTGACCTTCCTGCGATCGAGAAGGAAATTCTGTCTGCTGAACAGTTCGGGAGCCTCGCTTTCGAAGCGTCGCCCATGCCGCAAATGCGAGCCGAAGTCAAAGCTCTACGAACATCGGTCACAGATGAAGCAAACAGGATCAGTCGCCTGTCTTCGACAGAGAGGTAAGCGATGAGCTTTTTAACGCACGCTGTGATCGAACATGTAAACGTTCTTTGAAATTTCGTGTCCTCATATTTAATGCGTACTTGCTGTTTAAGGTAATGGTGCGGCTGGTGTATCATAATGCCGAAGGAGATCGAATGCTTGTGCTGCAAGGAGCTCGAAAGTGCAGCCGAATGACAGCAGTATGAGTGCATTACAATCCACGTTCCAACTTCTATGCCTCAATACGACTGTCCTGAAGGTGGCATATTTTGAATTCTGTGGGCAGCGCGAACCTATGAGCGACCATTTCACAAGTAAGTCACATGTGGCCCTGTCGAACGATGTTAAAATTTGGGCGCTCAAAATTGGTTTGATCCTGCATTAAAGTCGCGAAAAACTCCAGTACAGGGCGCAGCACATAAAAGACGACACAATACAGAACTGTGGATTGGAGAAAAGCAATATAGGCAACTGTGTAATTGTCAGTGTGCTGTGTCGTAAGTCACCTTTTTATGTATTGCCCTGTGCTTAGGTTTTTAGCGTAGGCTTTTCGCGATATTGAGTGTTCTTACTTTCGATTCACTGAAAAGTAAAAAAAAAATTGGTTTCTAAAAGTTTCATCATGTGTAGTAATATACAGGGTGTGTGCAGATAAATTGCAGTCGCTCTCAAGTACATGTGGAAATACCACGACACACACCCTGTACTGTGACCGGTTACCTATTTGCCTAAACTATATTTTATGTACATCTGTGTAGACGATACGGGTATACTGCGTATCGCCAGTTTGCAAGGTGTTTTTACCACAAGCTTGGGAAAAACAAGAGCATGGTCATCCCGGCCTGTACAGTGAACAGGATCTGGCGAACCTTCCACACAGAAACTGCCACAGGCTTCAAGTAGACAACATCATAACTGGAGGTACCTCTTCGCACAGCTCGTCTATCGCATTTAAAATAATCAGCATCTGTATTTAGGATGACTAATAAATAGCTCTCAGGATGATGCATGGTTCATGAGTTCAATATGTTGTGTTGAAACACAACACCAGTCCTTTTTAGTTAGTCTTGCGGGGCGATAGATGAGCACTCCTTTCGTGACATTGTGTACTGTTGCTACAATGAACAATTTGTTGAGCAAGACTGATGAACAAATGAAAAGCAGAGTCTGTCTTTCATATATGCATGTTCCTTGTAACTTCTGTATTTGTTAAGTGACCCATGTTGATGTCCCCCGTCATGTAATGCCCGCAAGTGCCTTTGAGGTATATTCATGAATAAATAAATATCAAAACCAGAATAAGATGTAACATCTATTGTAATACCTATCCTCTCTTTGTGTGAATGATACATAAACATTCTAAGAAGGTATGTTGTCACACTTTGCCTCATTGTGCCTAAAATCTAATTCCACCTCTTACATCATCTCCACATCCTCAATCTCCAAAGCTGTACAAGGCTAAAGTAACCAGGCATTACATAAAAAAGGGGGGAAGGAGGAAATTAAAAGCTGACACATCTAAAATTCAAAGAAACCCTGGTGCTTTCATGGGACTACTCATGTCTCAGTCCTCGATCATAGAACCACAAATAAACCACAGAAAACAGCTTTTCTGAGCCTCAGTGATTGATCCCCTTGATTGCCCTGACTGTGAGGCAATACTCATCGGCTTGGTGGCAAGTGGGCTTGCGTCTGATAGTGCGGTTTGGAATAAAGGGAACAAGGAACATCCCCATCCGGTCTTAAGAAGGATATCAACATAACCTGTCAAGACATTTCATATTGCTTTCAGTAAGTACAACACTGCTCATAGAAGTTGCGACCATTCATGTTGTGAAAGCATGCTGAAGTTACCTCAGGTAGTGCACCCAGAACTGGGAGTCAGGTTCATAGAGAGCACCTTATGAGAGGAACAACGACAATGCCTAGTGAAGACACTCCAGGAATTTTGTGCAGGTTTAGGGGGTCACTCCTTTTAACAGTTTTGATGGAAAGCAGGGTGTGTGTACACTGACCTCAGGTGTATGAGGTCTTGTTATCTACAATTATGTACCCATGTTCTAGTAAAGTAAAAAAAAAAAGCTTTAGCTCGCTTGCAGGAAATTGCTAATAAATCTGAATGTCTTTTGTGGAAACAGGTTGTAACTGTCTTTCTATCCACACTTCTTAGTTGCCCTAGCAAAAGCAAATATGTAATGCTGCACGCTGTGCCATGTCGGCAAGAACATAAATCAGACTGCCTTTACTTCTGAAATTGGCCCTTCAGTGCTTCATGTGACTGCAAGAATGGTATCCTCTAAACAATAGGCAATAAGAATGATTTCTACAATGTAATGAGCTTTGTAAAACAACAACTTTACTTGAAAATATATTCCAAATGCCGGGTGACGACCTCATAATGTGACATCCTTTACTGCAAACACCGCTTAACACAACGATTAAAAAGGGAGCGTAAACGTTTTGCCGCCTATCCGGGTGGCATCATCAGTACAACAGAGGCCAAAGACGAGCACATCAGCCTACTTATCTAAGAGGGTGTCATACACATCCGATAGGGGGCCACGGTTTGTATTACAGGCTGATGCGTCATGTCTGATAAACCAGGACTCTAAGAACTTTCTAGGGCCACATCGCTAGTCATGTGCAAAGGTTACCGCACCATCAAAATTAAGTACATGTCCCTTAGGCCAACAATGGTAAACCAATTCGGTCCTGGTTTGAGTAGAATTAGAAGCCCTGGCAACGTCCCTTGTGTCTTTTAGTCTTGTCCCACGTCTTTTGTCTGGCTCGCCAATGTAGGTTGCATCACAGTCTATGCACTTAACTTTATATCCACAGTCGTAATGCCTGATCGGCAGAGTGCCCTTCAAATGGCGCATGAAACACCTTGGATGAAAGGAATGAATACCACTGATTTGACTCCTTCGATGTTGTTTCTCACTGTTCTCTATTGTAGCGATGATGGCACCCGGATAGGCGACGAAGCGTTCTCTCTTTTTGTTCTCCATCGTTGTGTCAAGTCGGTGTTTTCAGTAAAGGATTCTACATTATGAACTTTGTTTGAATGATGATTAGTGGCGAGCTTCATACCCTGGGCCACTACTCTTACAATTGCTTGCGGTAACTAGCAGAATTGGCGGACACCCCGATTTAGTTCACGAAAGTGGCACCACGTGGCGTATCCACCTTCAGCTCTCCCTCATGTTCTTTTCCCCTTTCTTCCTATCCTTTCCCTCGTGCTCTTCGGTACCCCGTCGGTAATCCCGCTGCCATACACACAACGGAGTACAATGTGTTCTTCTGGCCTAGATCTTCAAGTACACAAACAAAGCTGTGAAAACCAGTAGAGCTTGGCCCTGTCGTGTGTTTTGAGATTTTCCCAGTCGTTTTCCCCCTGCAAAGGAGTCGCGTTTGACAAAATCGTCTGCAAGGGTTCTCTCGGACTTCCAAACTGAAATTTCACGAGCTTTGTTGAGTAATAGCGCATGATGTGTAAAAAAGAAAGTCTGAGCTGCTATGGGAGAAAAAAGAAAGGTCCCGTGCGTGCCTACGAGGTATATCGATGTCCGCGAATAATAAAAAAAAAGAAAAAAAAGAAGTGCATTACCTTTATTGCCCCATATGGTTTAGTGAGCATCGTCATGAGAATATGTCACAGCCTAGTGAGTTCTGTTTTAGAAAAAAAAAAAAAAAAAAAGATCGTTTCGGAGTAAAGTTCTGGTTTCAGTACAAGGTTTCCTGTCTTGATAGCCCTACAGTATATGGGGAAATTTCGATATCTGCGTGTATTCCGTATTGTCAGCTGTGCTCCTAACAAATGTTACAGTTAGAAGAAATTTTGTCATTACGCAAAAAATACAATCATCTGTTTTTTTATCTCTAATTATAAAGTGCAGTATCAGTTACTGCGCAGTAGGTGTATTCGCACGAAGCCAATCTATGCAAAACGTGAAAACAGTTCACTTTTGATCGAAGTCATCAATAATACAAGGACAAATAGGATGTGTCAGCGTAGCATGTCGTCTTCTTTAGTGCGTCACTGAGGACAGAAAGAAAACCGCAACAGAGGCCGTCGTGAAACCACAGACAGCTTGGGACAAAAGTTTACGGAACACCGGGGTGTCGCATTTCTACAATGGAGCGACAACCTAGCAGCAAAAAGGAGTGGACATACACACTGAGAGATGGATAGAATAGCCCGCCACCCGTTTCCTATTCGATCGCTTCGTGATAGCTAGCAGGGAAGCGCTCCGATGAAGAAATACGCAGGTGCCGTGTTCCGTAAACTGTTGTCCCAAGCTGTACTCATAAACGCTATTGTCTGAAATGCAGCAGGCCACTGTTTTTCCTGCAGAGGTACATTTCTCATACGATTTCAGGAAAAAAAGATCCTTAAGAAACGAAGATCCACTAGTGGATCTTCTTTCCCTATGGATCTTTTTGCCGCATGGATCTTCTTTCTCGCATGGATTTTCTTTCCTTATGAATGTTTCTTCCGTATGGATCTTTATTCCCTCTGTCACGTGACCACGTTAGAACTTTGTGTTGTACATTTGCAGTTCGCATTGCGACATGGCTCCTTGCGTACATGTTTTCCTCCTAAGAAGTAATGTACTACCTATCCACGGCATGGTTTGCATTCGCCCCTGCCTCCAGCCAACCCAGCGAATCAGCTACGAGCTCTTAAGCCCTAATCACATTTTTAACAGCAACAGGGCTCCTGCGTGAGCTCTGAACATTCATCATCATTCACCATTCCCCCTTAAAGGTCAGCTCCGGAGATACCTTGACTTCTTGAAACTGTAACAATATTCTGGAAGCCCATATCGAACTGTGTCTGAAAGCACCCTTCATTTCCACAAAACAGCCCCATATTTTAAATAATCGTAAATTAACTATTTCGAAACAGACATGGGGGCCGCCATTTTTATGACGGCAGCTGTTCACGCGGTCTATATCGCCGACGTAAGTGATATCAGTGTTCTTCAAGACTTCCCTCCCTCTCTACGGAGCATACGGGAATGTAAACAGGCGGTGGTGGCAGTAAGCGTGCTCGATCGACGTAGGCTTCTTGATCGCATCGTTTTTTAAATATTTGGGATGATCTGCCAATGCTAAAACACGCTGTTGATACCACTTGTGCACTTAGGATTCGTGCAATTATGCTGTCGCGTTCCGGCCAGCGGCAGACTGGCTAAGAACGCAATGAACGTCACGTATATCGTCGACGGAACTGTGCTACGCCTACATACGAAAGATATTTTTATTCGCATTGTAGGTGTCTTTGATAAAGTAAGTCAATTCATCGCTTAATTGAAGACTTCACTCTCTTATAGTTACGGCTCACCACTGCTGCATCACTTGCGCATATCTTTCTCACTCTCGAATACCTGGCGTTTGGCGTTACAGGAGCAGTAATCGCATTTCTTGGCATTATAACCGGGTGAACGAGTTGTGTTTGGCAACGCCATGTTATCGTATACACACTGCAGGTACTACGTACGTAAGAATTGGGCTTGAATGACAACCTTAGTGTAGATTCGCGATGAACGTATTTGCCGAAATTTTACACTGTCGAGAGAGAAAGCACCAGATACAAGAACAAGATACGTACATGAGGGCATACGTGGCTTATGAGAGCTGAACAGAAAAAGAAAGGAAGGAAAAAATAAACGAATACAAAAATACACTGCACAGTACAAGGACACCATGCAAGTGTAATTATCAGGGATATCTTGCACCTTATTTCGGCTGGTTTACTAGTGCAGTGCAGCCATGAGCCATCACATTAATCAACCACAAAAAAAGAAAGAAAAAAAAGAGAAAAGAAATGAAGATGAGTTGCTTCCATATATGAAAGACACCAGTATTACATCTGGATCTGCATGCTGGTTTCAGGAGCCGATTTACTTCTTGAATCAATGCACTTCTCCACACATTCCACAGATACTGTAATTTTACACGTAACACTGAATAGACCATAATTTTATTGAATACACAGAGATCATAAAACTATCTGACTCCCCCCATAATCCCTCGCAACAGGTAAACAAGCACACTGCAAGATGGACAGAATACAGGTGTCAGTTGAGGTGTTCTGTGGTAAGTCTTAGGTGCAGAATGAGGTCATTCCCCACAAACCAGTGAAAGGGGTTCCAACACCACCATCCCACATGAACATAAAAGCTTCTTCGTACCAATGTGTGTTTTACAAACCAAGGTTGGAATAGAGCGTAGAAAATGGGCACCTTGAATAGCAAAACTCAAGCAGCTCTGACGTCACAGATCTCAGGGCTATCAGTGGAATTGGCTGTATCTCTGAGGTCCTTGACATTCGTGCGTTAGTCAGGCATCTGTTCGAGAGCTTTTATCTCGCGAAGTATGACACATGAAAAAAAAAAAGATTGATCAGTATTATGGAGCGCAATGCATGATGCACCCATAATGTAACAAACCACGTCTATGAAAGCGTCCCAACCCCTTTGATTTTTGCCTGGCACGTCATGTAGTAAAAATGGCTAAGGAACATGGAGTACCATTTACTGTGTGCTCCAAAATCTTGTGTTTGTTTCCCCATCCCCTACGCTTCTTCAGAAGCCACCGATTAATGGCGAATGAAATGCCAAAAACTAAAAATCCTAGGTGTGCGACTGTTTGTACATGTTCGCTAAAGCCCTTCTGCTGTCGACTTGCATTTAATGCCTTGCAGAGTTGTTAGCGTTTATTCATTCACTGTAACTCTTGCGGTGAGCCCCCCTTGTGTAGTCTCTTCCTTCTGTTCGGGGGCTCATGAACTGCTATCGTCCACAGAGATCGAGCAGAGCACCAGAAAGCCCCTGGACATACCCTGACATGAAAATTAGCATTATTAGAATTCCTAAAACAGACAGAACAGGCTTGTGCAGTAAAGAAGCAATGCAATTCTCTGTTTCAGTAGTTTTCTCACACACATTCCTTATGTGTAGATACAATATGTGGCACACAGATAAGGTCGAAGTGATGCATGACCTACTTACCATGACATACTTAGATACATGACCGAGTAACAGCACTGAGACAAGGAAACTTTTAGTGCACACAATGGCGGGATGCCCTTCAGAAGGCGAAGTACACCCACTATCCCCTACAACACTTCGAATATTCCAGTTCCTGTAAGTGAGGAATGCAGGACAGTTGCTTAGTAATCGCTGCTAGCTTGAAATACTGTAAATCACCTTCGTGGGGCCAAAGCAGCTTCCCAATGTCTTGATGTGCACATCTTGCATGGTGACTTTGATGCTCATGAAGATGAACTTTGATGCTCATGTGAAGCAACGTTATGATCCAAATATCCATGACATGCCAGAGTATCATGAGCCATTTTACCGGAAATAGGTTGCCATTATCATTGCTTGTCCATGTGCACACACATGTACATGTTCACGATACTGTGGCACCATTATTGTAGCACCAGACGTTGCTTCACCAGTGCTGCTGTATGTACCTCTTTCCTGGGGCCTGAGAAAGGAGAAGCAGAAATTATAATTATACCTGTTAAGGCTAATATTGTTAGGAAAAGTGCAAAAAAGCATCTACATATTTAAGAGCTACAAAACGGGATCAACAATGTTGACAGCATACCCCCATGCCCCCAGCTATACCCCTTCTAATAGGAAATATGTTGTCAACCAATGGACAGCATACATATGTGTTATGACGGTGTGCTACAAAGCAAATGTGGCCCCTTGCAATGTGCCATGTGTCAAAACGATGATTCACAGGTAGATGAGTGTTTCTCATGACTTCACCTATTTCTGCTAATCTGCGACGAGCATGCTGATCGTCATCCCTTGCTGGTCAAGGTACTTAGCTGCTGGAGTCAACATCATTAGTACAGAAGGACAGAATGGAATTTCTGGCACGTAATAACTTTACATTACAGCTTGAATACACAGCACTCACAGACACAGCCCGGCTTTTAAAGAGGGACAACAATATGCTACCATGTATGCAGGATATGGTGTGGTTCCATGGTTGGGAAAAGGCTGATTGTGATCACACAGAAGTCCAAACAGACACAGTGTGTCTCAAAACAGGAACTCCTAAGTTGTTGCTGATTTCAGCTGCTGTGACTGTTTTGTCTTCCCTGTGCCCAAGCTCAGACTTCTCCAAACTCATGTAATTTCTCAACCAGCTTCTCTGAGAAACTGCGTAGTTTTACATACAACCGCGGATTATAGGGTTTAGCAGTCCCATATTTGTCGTTCACATGATACATTGTGTGCAAGCCATAGTACAAATTCGTGCGGACACTTACCCGCAACTTTGGTCCTTTGTTGCTATCCTCTCCTCTTTGTTGTCGTCGAACGAGGCAGGTGCCGCATCCCTTTCCAGCGACTTTTACAGTCCAAATCGGCCGTCAGGTGAACGATCTCGTAACATTCTGATGCAAAATGCTTCGAGCACACACGACAGTTGCCTTGATGAGTTCAGAGCACCCAACCACTGGTTTCGTACCACTCAATCACGCACAATATCAACTGGGAACCTGGCACGAAACATCTTTCTTAGTAGCGTACCTGCTCATACTGCGAGAAGCACGGCATTCTCACAATTCACTCACGCTGCATCTCTCACAAAGTGACAACTTAGATGAGGTTGTGTGTACTGACTAGCCGGAGTAAAAAGATTATCAAATTAAGACGCGGAGAAAGGTGCCCGTACGTACGCGACTCTCGATTTCGCTTTCAGCCTGACGAGTTGTGATTGCTGGCGATTGCGAAACTGCGAGCCCGCAAACAAGCCAAGAGGAGCAAAAGCGAAAGCTGAGCGTGACGTCAGCTGTTCAAGCGGACGATCGGACGGCAAACCACAAAACAGATTTCGCAGTAAATACAGGGTATTCGCCCAAACTATTTTGGAAGTACATTCAGTAGGCATCAACCTTTGTGCCTGCGAGTTTTTGTTGTAATCTGTGGCAGTGAGTTTCCTCCGGAGCTGACCTACCTTTAAGCAATGGGATAGGTTGCCGTCTCAGCACAAATCCCACTACATCGTCGCACTTAAGCATTGCGAATAGGATTCTTCGTTTTCGGGTTTTATGATTTTTCAAATTATTGAGGGAAAAATCGGGTGCTATCAGTGGCGTAGCCAGACCTCCAAGGTAGGGTGGGCTCGACACGAAAACTCGCCCCCCCCCCCCCCCCTGCTGATCCTGTGTCGACAACACACACATACTTGTGCACACTGCAAACTGAGGATTAAAAAAAGGAACAAAAATAGTTGATTTAGACGTTCACAGTACGATTACATGTATAGGCTGTCATGACCAATGAGGTGGTGTCACGAGATTGGAAGTATTTTGAAAAGCTCATACTTCGAGAACCATTCAAGAGTGCTTCTTAGATAGACGCCATGAACTGCAAGACCTTTCGCGATCGTCACACTGGTCCCCCCCCCCCACATATATTATGTTATCGGATTTGCACGATTTGTGTGGGTCGGTCCGTGGCAGGTAGGGGGGCTCGAGCCCCCCCTAGCCCCCCCGTGGCTACGCCACTGGGTGCTATTTACAATCGAGAATTCGGGCGTCATGATCTCTGTTTGATATGTCACCAGGGAAGTTTCGGGTGAAACGAAAGGCATATGAAACGAGCCGCTGCTGTGACACGGGGACGAGAAACAAGACTATTTATATTTCCGCCTGGAACTAGGGTAATGAATGACCGCGGTATTCAACCACTTGTCCGAGCTCCACAAAAGCTTGTCTTTGACTCCTGCAGGAGTCCAAGGTAATAGGGAATAGCAAGCCGGCGTAATGCATGGCTGACATTTTTCCTTTCTTTTGTACCTTTTCTTTTTTTTTTCTGCCAAGAAATCCCCCCCCCCCCCCCCTGCAAGAGGTGATCATAAATAGAGGACAAATAGGTTGTCACAGTCTTTGGCGATATTATTATTTACGTTTCCGACAGTTTAGAGAGAACGAGAAGGTGAAGGACCACAAGAATTTCGGGTAGATATCGGGCTTTATCCAAATTCTTCAAAACTTGTTCGGGACGGAACTATCGTGAAAAATCGGGTTTAACAACTATTTTCAAAGTGTCTACTTGGAACGGGATTACTACCAATTACGGAATCAACTTGCTAATTCTGGTTGTGACCTTTTTCTAAGTAGAGAGGGTGTCCTTGAGATGCTCCTCAATGTGAACCCCAAAAAATCAACAGGGCCTGATGGGGTCCCAAATGTATCCCTGAGGCGCTACGCGGAACAGATATCTGTTTTTTAACACACATTTTTAACTTGTCGTTATCTACAGGTGTTTTACCTGGTGATTGGCTTAAAGGAACTGTAAAGTGAAATTTGACCCCCCTGTTTCTGTGTGCGACCTGGTAGTGTTTGTCTGTGTGATGCCTCACATAGAGCCTAAGCACTCAAAGCGGGTTAATTATTACACAACATAAATTAGAAAAATTAAATCGGACGGTAGGTTGCGCCCCGTAACAGCTAAAAAAGTCGTGATGGGAGTACTCCTGTCACGTGATACCTAAGTAATACACAATGAACTTACGACCGGCTACTAATCTCCAATAAACACTACTTTTAGAATCACAAGAATTACCGAGACAATTCTTCAAAATATCGAAGAAACAGTATACCAAAATACTGTCAGCGCGGTCAGCGCCCTCTGTCTTCTCTCCTCCCAACCATATTGCACGGCGACGGCGTTTATTGCGGCCTTGCGAGGTTTGTGTACGCAAAAAAGTTCATTTCGTGCGAAATTGAACAGAGGTTCACCTGAGACAATGCCAGGTATCTACTGTAATGTTCGGGGATACACCAAGTGTGCTCTTTCGACAAGGGACGTTGTGTACCACAAGATTCCAATGGAAAATGCACGGAAACGAAAGTTGTTGCAAGCGCTTGGTCAAGACATTCGTAAGCCACGCCGTATTTGCTCAACCCATTTCTCTGACGACTCGTACGAAATGGTAGCAGCGGACAGTCGAAAACTTCTCACACGGACGGCAGCCCCGACACCAGTGTTTCCACATGTGACGTCTGAGGATGCGAACACCACTGCACGTGAGGTATGTATTTACCGATACACAGGAATAATACATATGTGTGGTTCACTTGAAATTCAAATCGATTTTTGTGATGCCTACGCTGCGTAATATACCAAACGCAATATCCCCCTTCCCCTGGGGAGCCCTGAGCTCTCGCAGGAGAATATAAGTGTCAAATAAATTATGCGCCATAGATACTGACCGCATTCTTCATTCATATCAGCGACACAGGCTTCCATCGTGACTGACAAGAATGTGAAACTCAGAAGTAAAAGCGTGTCAACGCATGATTTACCGTCAACACCTCTCAACCTTTATCCAGTGATGAATTCAACACCAATTGTCCATATACACTCATGCTCACAGGTGGGTCAAGTTCTTGTTTTGTTTAACATTTTAACTTCTGCATGCCTTGCAGGTGCATGATATGACAATATCTGCACCACTGGTGGAACCAGCTGTTGAGTAATTCTGGAAATCTGAAGACAACAGCTTTGAATGGCCTGCTGATACAAGTTTGCAGATACCAAAATCTGTTCTACTTTGCAGTGTTGTGCCCTCTGCTTCACCAGACCAGAAGAAGTACATCAAATGTGCATGATATTGAGAACTTGCGGTGCATCTCACAAAGAGGCCACAAATGTTCGCGTCACGCTTCTTACCACAAAAGCCGAGTGCCCAAGTGAACGCAATTTATCTTGGAAACGTCGGCCAGAAGTGAACAAGATGGCTGCAGGGAACATCCTGCTGTCCTGCACAATCCTTTTCAATGGGATCAGTGTAGTCAAGGTGTGAATTCATAGCGCCTTATGTTTTCACAGATTCAAATGACACCTTGTAGTATTTGCTGCTGACCAGGTTCCGTGGTTACTCGAGCTGATTAATATTAAAGCCACCTCAACAGACCTCACCTACAACACCTACCAGAAAGGTCGCAGGCTCCAGTTCGCGACACAGGTAGGATTATCAACTCACGGTCATGAGAGACTGAAACATCCAAATAATCTTACTGAAACACAAGCTTTCGAATAGAGTCTGTCCTTTATTAGGTATGATACAGACACACATGGTACAGATATTTATACTGATGTACATTAGAGAAAGGGAACGAAGATGATAGTGAGGAGGAAATCCAAATTCTTGTTAGAAAGTATTGAGGGCGCGAAAAAATAATACAAAACAAGGCACACAGGCATTGCGTAGTTGAATTTTCAGTTACAATACTTCTATCTGCAACAATGACATAAAAGGTACATGTAGTAAAAGGTAAAAAGAACAAGCTTGTACAATTGCAATATGCAAATGCCATGCTCAGGAATGCTTAGTGGCCATGTAGTCCACAAGAGGATCTTGTAACAGAGGGCTACGATACCGATGGGTTAAGAAAAAGCTTGAACTTGCCATCAAGTGCCGTGCACGTGCTGAGCTAAACCAGTGGATGCAGCGTACTTGTAACCACCTTTACAGGTGTAGTTCCAATTCTGAGGGAAATGAAAGAGTGATATTAAATGGTAGGAACAACTTATTTATTTACACATGGTAAACAAGACTTTGGGAAATGCAGAGCTTCTACTTAGCATGTGGAGAAGTATGAGCTTACGTATACAAATCAGCTGTCATTCAGGAAACAATGCATACAAGCTTCGAGATAATGTGTCTAGGTTTGACCTGGCACGCTTTCAACAGCCATGACAGCCATGAGGGGCCATGTTTCAATATAAAGAGCATAGGGAAGACACTTAACCATGACCATATCTTATCTTCGCAGAGGATGTAGATCACCTCCTGAGTGAAACACCAACAACTTGCAAAGATGTGAGCTACAGTGAAATAGTAGCGGTCTGCAAAAGGCCTGAGCCCGCACCAATGGCTGCAATTGGACTGGTATGAGGGAAAACATGGGAAATTTATAATAAGAAATTGAGAAAGTATTGCAAAGATGGATGTGCACAGACACAGAAAAGGTCTAAAATTTTTGTCAACGATAGGGATGCCTCTGAAGAGAAGCCACTGTTGATGCCATTGGCATGACCCCACGTAAGGCCTTCTTATACTGATAAAGTCATGAACGCGAGATGTTATATTTATGTATTTATTTATTTCTATTTTTCTGGTGCCCATGAATGGCCAGAGGGCCCCCCTAATGGTGCACCATACAGGCAGTCAATACAAAGAAATGAATTAAAACACCATAATTACATGAGATAAAACGAAAACTACGACAAAGACAAAACCATGTAGATGGCAAGGCAACAACTGGCCTTGCTTTGGACCCATCATGAATGAGGCATCGAAGTTGGCGTACGACGCCAAATAGGTCACCACTGAACAGATCAAAAACCCCAGTGGGAGTTATATACAATCTGAAGCCTCAACGAAGGCGATTTCTTTTTAACTGTTACCACATACATAAAATGTTTTGTGGGTTCTAGTGTTTCAACGTGGAACATAGAAATTGACCCTTGATACGATAGCAGCTGAATCGATATATATCTATAGCAATATATAAATCAATTATAGGCAAGGTGATAGCCTATGTTCTCTTAGAGCTTGGACTGGAACGTGTTTGCGGCAAACACCTGTGCACTGCACAGAATAAAAAAAAAAGCATACATACATTGCGTTACTGGTTGGTGCGAAGTAGAACTTGCAAGTTGATATGAATACAGTATGGGGATGTTCTCTTTCATTGTTTGCTTGTTTACTGCTATCACTTGTATGCTCATTCATAAACACAGTGATCAATAAAGCAACATTACAAGCCTTGATGGCTGTAGAATGTATTTTACTGTGTAATGGCTGTCTGGTTATTCCAGAAGGGTATATGGCAGACCTCTATTTTTCATGACAGGGATACTGTTGTGATAAAGCAGTGTTTACGACCAAACCATCCAGTGTACTGCTGTCAAGATCAGAGGCATTCAATGCTGCCTTCAAGCACCTGAAAGAAAATTGAGAGCTTCATCTCAGTGAAAGCAAACAGACATATACATGGTCAGACAGCACCTACTGCATCACACGTCAAAAAGGCAAAAACCTTTGTATGCCTCAGAAGGAAAGTTTTCCATTATGGCATGTACAGCACACGCTTCGAGGACTTTTCTGCAGTGCTTTCAGCTTTCATAATGGTCCCCAGAGCCACCTGGTAAACTGTCTGTAGGCAACGTAGCGAAACTTCCTGCATGTATCATGGACAGTGTGAAATTATGATATGTAACTTCACTAATAACAAACCGAAAGCACACATGGATGAACTCACTTGTTCGCTTTGCTGTTCCTCCTAACAGCGTACTCGTCGCTTTCTATCACGTGTCAGTAGGATACCTGGAGCAACTCACTCTTCAGCCACAGTATTTTAAAGTACATATTTCATGAAATGCAACCGCTGCGCTGCTTCAGTAACGTCTCATTTCGCGGCAACAAAGGCATTCTTCTACCGTCGGCATCGGCACGCATCTGCCACAAGGACACCTGAACCGAAAGAGCAATGCCATATTTCCGCTGCGAGGTTCTCAACATTTTCATTACACATGAAGAGTGTTTCCCACGGCGGCTAGGTGACTGCACTGACGGTAATTCATCCTCCGTCGACGATTCTGCGGATGATGTCGTGTCATACTGCGTTTAGCGCGTGCACTCGTACGAACAAACGTTTTGCGGGCGTGACTGCTGGACTATCGCAAGCTCGAGGGCATTCAAGTTTGGAAAAATCAACATCACACGACGTGGACCTCAAAACAGCATTACGCCTTCGCCACCTTCCGCCACAGACCGGGAGGCGGATTAGAAAAGCGAGACTAGCCGTAGCCAACACGAGCCAACCCAGTGTTGTGTCTGAGGGAGTACTGAGCTTTGCGCTCGAATGCAATCTTTGAAATTCGATTACTCAAAGGAAGGAAGGATTTAAAAAGAAATATTTCGTAACTGAGATGTACTCTTCCCAGGCTTTCATAAAATCATAAGATAACCCTGGGTTGAAATTCACTTTACAGTTCCTTTAAGGCACGTGTAGTCCCTATTCACAAAAAAGGTGATCAGTTACTTGTGATCAGTGTCAGCAATTACCGGCCGGTGTCAATTACTAGTACTAGTTGCAAATTACTTGAACACGTTCTTGTTGTCTACATACAGAAGTTCTTAAGTGACCACCGCCCTCGGTGGCTCAGTCGGTAGCGTGTTCGCCTTCTGATCCCAAGATCGCGGGTTCGAACCCGGCCGAGGACGCCAGCAACTTGGTGGCAGGGTACAAGTTGCTTAGACACGCCGTCTTCCGCGAGGGACGTTAAATACTGGGTGCCGTGTGATGAGCTTTCATCGCACGTTAAAGAACCCTCAGGTGGGCAAAAGCAATCCACAGACCGACCGCTGTGGCGTCGCTCATGATCTCAGTAGTCTCGCGACGTAAACACCCAATTATTATTATCATAAGTGACCACAATGTTTTGTCCAAATATCAGCATGGCTTTAGAAAAAATATGTCAACTGTCACTCAGCTTGTGGATGTTGAACATGAATTTTCCAATGTACTAGACAAACGTGGTCAATTAGATGTGTTGTTCTTGGATTTTTGCAAAGCCTTCGACAAAGTCCCACATGGAAAGTTGTTATACCGTTTGGAAAGCTTAGGGCTTCCTGCATTTGTTGTGAGATGGATCCAAACATACCTCAGTGACAGGCAACAGCTTGTAGAAATTAGTAATCGTCCTTCAAGCATGTGGGCTGTTAGTTCCGGTGTCCCTCAGGGAAGCGTATTGGGACCGTTGTTGTTCTTAATTTATATCAATGATATTGTTACTGTCTTTCCAGAAGGTGTTTCAATAAGGCTATTTGCAGATGATTGTGTGATTTTTAAGGAGGCCACGAGCCATGATGATCATTTATTATTACAGAATTCTATGGTAGCAGTTTTAGAATGGTGTAGCCAATGGGGAATGAAGATTAATTTGGATAAGACAGTACTGATGCGACTTACAAGAAAAAAGTTACCGAGTGTGTTCCCATATTTGCTTGGGAGTCAAGAAATATCCCAAGTACAGAAGTATAAATACTTGGTGGTGACAATCAATAGTAGACTAACGTGGTCTGATCACATTTCTGACATCTGTGCATTAGCCCTGAAGCAATTAGGATTTATACAAAGGAAACTTAAATATGCACCGGCACAAACAAAGTTACTCGCATATAACACATTTGTTAGATCAAAACTTGAATATGCAGCAGTAGTTTGGGACCCGTATGAGAAAAGGGATATTACACTACTGGAGAGTGTACAGAGAAGAGCCATAAGATTCATTTTCGGGAAATACAGAAGAACTGACTCACCTAGTAAGCTGATGCAGGTAAACAACATTCAGACACTTGAACTGCGCCGAAAAATTAGTCGGATATTATTTCTTCGTAAGGGTCTGATGGGAAATGTCGCATTAAATTCACCAAATTCTCTGAAACAGTCCTTGTTGAGTATGAACACGACACAGTCAGCGGGAACAAATGCTAGCACCAATTTTTGCAAGAACTAATGCATTTAAATATAGTTTCTTTCCTCGAACGATAGAAGATTGGAATTCATTGCCCGGAAGTGTTTTCGAGTCAGGTAATTTCATAAGTAACGTGGAGCAATTTTATTTTTGTTATCAATAGAATGCCTTGTGGTGTTGATAAAAAGTTGATTTAATAGATATAGTGTATGATCGTGTTATGATGGGTCAGTTTACTGAGCTCTGTTTAGTTTGTTTCGTTGTCCATTGTTGAGTATGTGTCAAACATCTGTGCCACTCCTGTTTGGGCCACATATTGGCTTACAGTATTAATAAATAAATAATAACCCGGAAAAGTACCCTAAGCATTCGTTGTTATTGTTGTTGCTTACTGTATTTCATGAATTCTTCACAATAATATGTAGACTCTAAGGAAGATGTTATAAAAAATCACTCGCTAATACCGCCAACAAGCCCCCGCTGGTTCCCTGTCCGAATGGCAATCCGTCAGTTCACTCGAAGCGATTCCGATCACCCGGTACTTCTCCTAGTACTTCAAGAGCTACTGGATCGAAAATGCTATCATCAAAGACATATGGGGTCAATTTAAGAATACCGGGCCTCGAATCACGAACATGGTAGAAGACTGACACAACGCTCTACTGAGTCGAATCGACAGGCGCCACCCCAGTTTGGCAGAGCTGTTGCACTGGCTTCGAACCTCGCAGCATGTGACTCAGTGTCGGATGCATGCTCTGAGGCTTGATCCCCTCGCCATAGGAAGACCACAGTGTCCAAGCGTGCTTCGGAGGAACAGACTGTTGCTGTCCGAGATGGACAGATTAGTAACGTATGTAGCAGAGCACGTCCCCACGTTTCCTGATGTTGTGAACTACTTGGACTCACTTATTGATATCGGCGTGCAAGTTAGGGATATTTTGAAATGACTTTGTGGCTGTCGGAATGCAATGACACCTTGCTGCAAAACGAGAGACTGCTCAATTCGTGTCCGAATAGTGGTGATTCACAACGGAGCATTTTCTTCTCTTACGATGAGGAAGCTGGGGACTATTGCAAAACTCTAATGTGCGTGGCTCCAAATTTTTGCGAATCTGACAGAAGGCATATATGCCGTACGGCCTGACATTTTTTGCTATAGTTTTCAGCAGCATCGGGGGGGGGGGGGGGGAGGAAATAGGGTTATATATTTCTTCAATAACTCGGGCTCAGCTGGACCCAGACTTGTAGGTATTTAGAGTATTGTATTTAAAATACCGTATTTTAAATAGAATTTGCGTTATTTTGGTACTGTACTCAATAGTTTTTGTTTTGTATATTTGTACTCTATTTAAAATACATTTCCTGGTTAGAGCTGTTGCGCTAAAGTTTGAGGAGGGTGACTGGAGCGCCACTCTGACCCCTACCGTCGGAATGCTACAACACACGGCGGCTCACGCCTAGTATGCGTGACTGATAGCAACGGCTAGGACGCGTCAAAGAGTTCGCCGGTCTTTTTTTTTCAAAATCGAGTTCTACTCTACTTGAATCGAACTCTATTAAAAATTGCAAACTACTGTTGGTGTCGTACGGTGCCATAGCAGCAAGAAGGTGGCTCTTGCTACCCCAAGAAATGTCCCCGACTGGCAACGCCATTCCGGCTGCTGGCGATATGCAGGCGGCGGTATTTTTGTTGTACTCAAGGGCTAGCTAATTCCTGAAATATGAAGCCCTGAAATAATTATTCCTCAGTACTGCCGGTGTTTACCATTTTCAGTCATAGACTTGCATTGCGGCTGTGTAATATCCAAGTATAATTATTGCAGTAGACAAATATCGGCATCCGTTCTAATGAAATAGAACACAAAAACTTTGACCATATATACTTTTCGTTTTCTTGTATTTGCTTTGCATTTTTCTGCTTTTTATACTAAAAGTCGACTGTGCAGCCGATGCCTCGGATAGTTGTCGCTGTGTGACAGTAACATCCCGAGTCTAGGGACGACGAAAACACACACACAGGCAGAGTTTGAACACATCTGTATGTGTCTGTTTTCGTCGTCCCTAGCCTCCGGGTCTTACAGTCATGAATTACATTCACCAGCTCATTTGTTTTAAGCAAATATTTCATTGGGTCACCGTCACCAGAAACCCCATATATATAACTTTTTGTTAAATATGCGTACGGAACCAGAGCTTGTGCACATATACACGAGGCTATATTGTATATGTATATATACAGGGTGTCCCAGAAAACGTGTCATTGAATTATAATAAAAATACTACACCACCTAGAGTGATGCGGTCAACGGTATTTGTTCTTACTGGGTTTTTGCCACCTCCTTATGTGAGTGTCGTGTAACGTAAGTTTAATTATGTAAATTTTTGCGAGCTTAAGTCGGAAATTTGCCTAGTAAAGGTCACTTTTTTACCCCACTAATATGAAGAGCGTGTCTAATTTACTCAAATTAATCATAGTTGACAGAGATATTCAGGAGCTATCCCATCGGAAAAAATAGCCGAACATCATGCTCTACGGAGGTCGCACAGAATAGCGCACGATGAATTTTTCAGCGCAATCTGTGTCAATCCGACGACAGGAGGTTGGAAACCCAGCCCACCCCGGCATCGCAGAAAGAGATAACGCAGGCATTGCTTATCACGTCCGACTTTCGCTGGGATAATGCTTTCCCTCTCCCAATTTTAGGAACTGTTACTTTTTCTACTATCACTCTGTGGGCTGGCTTCGGAACCTCCTTTCGTCGGACTGCGAGCGATTGCGCTCAGAAAGACATCGCGCGTTATGGTCCGGTGCTCTGAAAAGCATGATATGCGGCTATTTTTTCCGATGGGATAGCTCGTGAATATCACTGTCAATTATCATGAATTTGAGTGAATTCGGCACGCTCTTCATATTGGTGGGGTAAAAAAGTTACCTTCCCTTGGCAAATTTCTGAGTTCAGTTCGCAAATATTTGCATAATTAAACTTGGGGTACATGACATTAACTGTACAAGGTGGCAAAAACCTAATAAGAACAAATGCCGTTGACCGCATGATTCTAGGTGGCGTAGTTTTTTTATTATAATTCAATGACACGTTTTCTGGGACACCCTGTATAATAGCTGATTCTAAATTTAAACAGTTGAGAAGTTTGCTCAAGCTGCATGGCTGTGCCCGAAAACGCTTCGAAATCATCGGTACTGCGTTGCCCAATAGCTGTTTATTCTGTGTTCATGGTAGAGCCGTGAACATTCCGCACGCGGAGAACATAACCAGAGTTCCCAGGAAAGAGCAACTATTTAGGTGTTGAACCATAAAACAGTTTGCGTTTCATTTAGGTGTCGTGTTATTATTGTTCAACTATCTTCAATTAATTACGGCGAACGTTTTGTTAAGTCCCCATTGAATTTGATAGTAGCAGTAATTATACAACCCAAGTTTTGCACAGAAAATCCACGGCAAGTACTGCACATTTTACTTTAAATTATTTTTAAAGTTGTTAAATAGTGTATAAATTAACTTAATGCAATACTTGTCGTGGATTTTCTATGTAAAACTCGGGTTGTAGAAAAAAATAAGTAAACAGAAAGGCAGCAGACAGAGAGAAACAATGTATTTGAAACTTAACGACGCTATCTTGAAAAACGCACTTCGGTGCGGGCGGCTGGGGCACGACTGTTGCAGAGGCAGGTGGGAAGCATCAGACACCGGACGAGAAGGCACCTCTGTCATGTTCAACAAGCATCAGGTAAACTGTTCAACAAGTCTAAGCATGCCAGAGCGCGGGGAAAAGGCCTAACCGCTACTGTTAAACAACACGGAGAAAACACTACACATCGGGGGAGAAGGCTTAAGGCAATCGACTAGGCCTAACCACAGCGTCATCACCTACAGAATTCAACCGCTAACACAAGACAAGAACCACAAAGATGCTAGTCACACAACGCTAAACATGCGACAACACGAACAAAAGGCTTGGTCACTGCTAAACAAGCATAAACATGCGCGTACGACGAGAAAAGGCTTAACACGAGCACGAAAAAGAACGCGCAAACATCGGCAAATCACTCACCTTTTCCCCCACGGCGACGGTGCGACTGCTCCATCCGAGAGCCAGGCAGTAACTGAGCGGGCGCGGAGACTGCGGAGCGACCGAGGACACGTCTGCACTCCGCAAGATCCAGCGAGCGAGTGACTGGGGCGCCGCGCCGCGGCCGCTACGCATGCGCGCGCGCTCTTAGCGCCCTCTGCGGCGACCACCTGCGAGAGGCTAAGAAGAGAAGAGCATTCCTGCGCCCTCTTCTTGCGTTGCTCATTGCTCGTGACGTCATCCCATTGTCCTAAGGCTACACTGTTCTTTTTTTTAACACGGTCGACACAACTGGACAAGGTCAATCTGCAATGAAGCCATGGCATGACGTCATCATGCACCTGCGTGGCTCAAGGACGCGTACGCTCTAGACAGGGGACCTATTATTTATTGAATCACTATCCCAAGATTATTTCCTTTATTCTTCTATAACGATTGCATAGGAAACTATTGCAGAAGAGCACCATGCATGAAAACTGATCGTAGGAATTCCAAAGTCTTACTAAATGAGACTTGCAAAAGAACAAAATATCCTAACACGGAACTCCATCAATGGCTAATAAGAGGACTAGGCACTTAACAAATCAACACAGAGTATGGGTAACAAGGAGCGCAGAACGATGCGACTGCTCCATCTGACAGCCAGGCACAGAACTGACTCATAATGCTTTTTCTCCTTTAAAAAGTTACGCATCAGCAGCCCCCTAGCGGTTACTTCCTCAACTAATTTCATGGCAAAATTATTAAGAATCACGCCAGCGCTACTCTCGTTCACAAGGCAGAAGAAGATAGAAAATGGTGGGGATGCCCGGACAACAGCAACCAGCGCACGACATGCGCGGGCATGAAAATCGCAAACAAAGCGGGGACAAAGTTGGCGAAAGAATTAGTTACACAACACATCAGTCACGAGGAGCGCAGAACGACACGTCCATTCCGTCCGCCAGCCAGGCGCAGAACTGAATCGTAATGCTTTTTACTCCTCTATAAAGTCATGCATCTGTCCCTCTTGCGGTTGATTTCTGAACTAATTTACCCGCAAAATTATTAAGAATTGTTCTAGCACTATCCCCATTCAGGGCAGTACCAGGCGCCCACAGCTCCCCATAGAGTCCATAGTTTGAGATAATTCAGGCAACACTGGACATACGACCAATGAAAATGCGTCGTGATGCGTAGCAGCCAACCAATCAGCAACCTCTCAGTTTGGCTCGGCTTTCGGCCGGCCCTGGCTGCCATTGACTTCAACTGGTTTTCATACCAGGCGCCCGTTATTCCAAAATAACTAAGACATTTTTGATAGGCGAAATACATATTTATTGATGCAACGTATAAACTCAAATGTTTGACTCATATATTCACCGTGCGTACAGGACGTTTCGTTCCTTGAATAGACAGCAACCAAACCAAGTTCGAACTTGCAAAGCACACATACAGACTACTTCTGGAGGCGAGCGAAGTCCACGAGTGCGTGCGTTTCATAGATGAGCGTCTTCTTCTCATTCTGGCGATGCACCGTAGGTCACACAGTCACGGGAAATACTTTTGTCGTTACGAACACTCTCTTCTTAGTCACTGTATTTGAAAATGCGACAGCGCTCGAAAGTGTTCCTCAGGCGTCAGCTCACCAAGCATTCCAGTTCCGACCCGGCAAGAATGTCCGTAGGTTGACACTTTATCGGAGATCAGTACATGGCCAGAGTCACTATAGCTCACGAACAAACCCCCCGTACACTTCCTCTTTGGTCGTTTTGGTCAACCGACATCGGCGAGCCGCGGAGACACAGCGACCTTGCTTGGAGCTGCCCGCCTGGCCGACTGCCCAGTCTGCCCGCGAAAAGGGAGCTGTCAGATAGTTCGAAACTTTATCAACCAATCCCGGAGCGCGCATCCTCCTTTGGCCAATGGGCATCCGTCATGATGCCTGACGATGTAATACCACGTGACTGTGACGTGATTTTATTTTTCTACTGCCGCAAATGCGGGGAGCTGTGGAGGCCTGGCAGTACTATCGACATTGTCAAGACAAGAATGTTCCTTTTCAAAAAGAAAAAATACAAAGCGTCAACAAAGGAAAGCATGCATGTCGGGGGATGTCAGGACAAATCGCACAACTGCTGTGCAACAGAGGAAAACAAACACAGAGACACTTGAACTGAGTGAAAAAGACCCTCGTCATCATCGGACACGTACACTACATTCCCTCATTGTAAATCCGCTCGTCACAAAATCCACCATTCACCAGTGACGAACCACACATCCGCACCCCATCAGAGGCAGACGGAACCCCACCGAAGCTACGCTCTTCCACTAACGGCCAACGCAATTGCTAGGAACAGAATTAATGCGTCCACACCCGTCAGTGTCCAAGAGAGAAGTGAATCCTTGCGCACCCTGCAGGCTTTGCTCATTGGTCGTGACGTCATCCTATTGTTTCAGGGCTACACTGTTTTTTCCACTAATGCTCTTCTGAACCAATAGGGTCTGAACCAAAGGTCCACCTGAAACAATAGTGTCGCGGTATTATGTCATCATGCAGCTGCGTGGCTCAAGGACGCGTACGCTCTAGACAGGGGACCTGTTATTTATTGAATCATTATCCCAAGATTATTTCCTTTATTCTTCTATAATGATTGCATAGAGAACTATTGCAGAGAAACACAATACATGAGAGGTGATTGTAGGAATTAAGCATTTCATTCCCAAAGTCTTACTAAATTAGACTTGCAAAAGAACAAAATATCCTAACACCTTCAATGCCTACATACAACGAGCTAATCGACACACATCCATCCCTTCCGAAAGCCAGGCAGCTGATTGAATAATGTCGCTTTGTTCCTCGACTGGATAAAGCCATGCACCTATTCCCCTTGCGGTTACTCTCTGAACTAAATGAATCGCAAAATTATTAAGAATAGCACTACTCCCATTCATGGGATCCGGACAAAATGTCCCCGGACAAATGGTCCCCGGACGAAATGTCCCCGAAAATGTCCCCGGACAAAATGTCCCCAGATGCCGTCCGATTGCACAGCCGTTGGTACCTCAAATGTGACAAATGTTTTTCATGCTATCATGTGCAGGGTTGATTGATTTAAATCAGCCAGATTTAAATCACCGATTTTAATCGCGATTTAAGTCATGAATATTAATCAAGATTTAAATCACTTATGTTAATAAATTATGTTATGTTTGAATTCGAATAGTAACATAAAACTGGGGACGCTGGGGAAGATGAGACTGAGCCTGGAAATGAACCACAGCCTGAAATATATTATACTTCAGTGACTTTTAGTGCAAACAGCGTCACGTGACCCCTTCAGTGGCTCTCTGGCACACTGGCAAACAACTTGGTTACACATGGCGGGTGGTCATTCCACGAGCGTAGAATTTTTCCAGTTATTTCTTTTTCCTATTACTATTCGGTGTAATTCATCATATATAGTTTTCAAATAGATCTCCATTTGCATTAGCTAGTAACTGTTAGCCGCACTGTTAGAAGTCTAGACACCCTTCTTTGTATGTGCTCAAAAAGTGATTTCGCTACTACGAGGTGGCACACGGAAGCCATGAGGTGAAGATCTGTCTTAGAAGACAAAAATCAACTCAGTGATTTAATCAATATTCATCATATTTAAATGAAAAAAATCTGAATAATTTGATTTTTTAATTACGATTTTTTACAACCCTGATCATGTGGAGGTTGCGCATCTTATATGCCGTCAGGGCAATTTGACTTCTTATTTACGACGCACTGCTCTACGTGCGGTTGGGAACATGTAGTTAAAGCTCCCTCTAAAGCCAGTCTGGGGACTCAAGCAATGAAGCATATGTCAAAAGTAGGAGCTTGCCAGTTATTGCGACAATGAGTATGGAACTGAACTAACCAAAGCATTTATTTACAATTATTTACATCGCTAAACGAATCTCTCCAAAGTGGGGATGCTGGTCTAGGGACCCATACAATGGAGCATCTCTCAAAAGTAGGACCTTAGCAATTATTTACATTATTTACAGTTATTTACAATACCGAACGTCTCGGATTACTTCAGCTTGCGATCTAGAAGCGGATCGTCCGGGCAACACCTCGTAGAAATTCTTCAATGGTTTTTTCATTGTTGACGTACTGGCTGCAAAGGTTCCGCAGGCGTGCTTGCAGCTCCACGGTTGCTGGTTTCAGTGACGGCAGCTGGGGACATTTCGTCCGGGGACATTCTTCTGAGACCATCCTTGGTGCTGTCACCCTCCAAATGAAAGAAAGATTTCGCACCTTAGTCATTCATGTTTAATATTTAAATATAATTACCGTATGTGACCGAGGGAGTTTTTGCGCACCTGGACAATATGCCCTACCTTTGTAGTAGTGAACCTAGTGTAGTAATAAAGTAGACGTTTCTATTTTCCTTTATCCCAGACTGCCGATGCATATTCCAATGAAGATCCAATGGTTCTATAATCTTTTAATTCTAATGTAGTATTTTTTTAATGAAACACTTGGTCCAACATGAGAAAAACTACCGAACCTCAGTCTGGGAGGGAAGACACGAACACACGACTCAAACCAGCAAAGTGGGAAAAGGGGGGAAAGGAAGGTAACAAGAAGGTCACATGCTCGGTAGAAGGTCAAGGGAATGCAAGGGTTACAAAGGGCGTCGATAAGCCGGATGTATAGCCACAAAAGCAACACTGACACAGTTTCCCGCATTGCGGATCGCCAAAGCCTTTCTCAGAAGTCGCCTTAGTGTATCCGGTTCCCACGCTATGACTGAGGTCTCCGCCCAGAGAGGTTGGCAATTATTGCATAACTCTAAGTGGCTAGAATCGGGATTTTTTTCTATGCTGACCTAACGTCTGATTTAGGCACTGCGACGTTTGCCCGACATACACAAACCTAGAGTCACCTATTTAGTGACTCAGACAAACCCACAGGTCAATACAATAAACTGCATTCTTAGCACAAGGAACAAAATTGATGACCTGTGATTAACCCTGCCAATAAATCCCCCCTCCCCCCCCCCCCCTCCCCCACACTCTGAATCGAACTTTGAAAATGGGGTGAGACGATCAAGACGAAAACGATTTCTGAAGAGAAGGAGGGGGGGGTATATATTTATTAGACGAAAAGGAAAAAAAAAACGGGGGAGAGGTCAGCCAAACGAGACGTCGGCTTGCTATTCCAGAAATAAATAAAGAAAATTAAGAAATAAGAAATAAATAGAAATAAAAAGAATTCGGAAATAAAGGATAAACTAAGAAATGATGAAAGAAGGATGAGGTAGATTAAAGACAAAGATGACAAAAAAAAGATGACTAACAAACGGTGAAAGAATGAGATGGATCACAGAAGATGACTTTAAAAGGAAAGCATGAGGTTAATGCGTTGAGGGTGAGAGTGGGGCACAGAAGAATGGAGATTGCACGACTGAGTTCACAGGCTGTTCATAAGACCTGAATCTCTCAAGAAAGTCAGAACTGCTTTGGTCACAGACCGCTGTGTGTGATCTCGTACTGGACCGAGCAGAGTGGCCAGAGAAAAGTCCGTGCACCGCAGCTCGAGTTGGCGTCGTCTCAGCGTGGCTCGAGGGGTGTCGAATCGGTGTCTTCCCAATCTGCCGAATCCCCACTCGCCGAATGCATTGAAGGCTGGGAGGCATCCTTAATCCTTTGAACTCCAAATAGGCTGTACCAACCGGCCGAATGACCGGCATGTCCATTCCCAATTCGCCGAATTTACCTTGCTACCGTGGCTTAGTGACTAAGATAATCGAAACTGGGAGGTGACCCGGCTGCCTTGGGTATTTACGCTGGATTCTCCTCAGCTGTCGGTAAAGTTCCCTACACTCTTAAAAATGAACTTCACCCCATAGCACGCTCCTAGCCAACCATCATGTCGAATGATATCGTTATCTGCCCTGATTTGTTGAAAACGGGAGGCGTACGCTTTTTTTTGTGACAATTATGAACAGCATAAGTGTCACAAAAAAGGCGTACGCCTCCCGTTTTCAACAAATCAGGGCAGATAACGATATCATTCGACATGATGGTTGGCTAGGAGCGTGCTATGCGGTGAAGTTCATTTTTAAGAGTGTATGAAGTTGGCCCAGGAGGAACAGTCCTCCCAGGGCAACGTGCCTTCCGCAACACCGGAAGGTAGATCGCTTGGCCAAGCAAACAAGCAGTTCGCCTATTCGATTGTTCGTGGAACGTTGTGTTCTTCCTACGATGATGGCGTTTCAAGCCGAAACTGGGGGGATCCGGACAAAATGTCCCCGGACAAAACGTCCCCGGACGAAATGTTCCCGGACAAATGGTCCCCGGACGAAATGTCCCCGGACAAAACGTCCCCGGACAAAACGTCCCCGAAAATGTCCCCGGACAAAATGTCCCCAGATGCCGTCCGATTGCACAGCCGTTGGTACCTCAAATGTGACAAATGTTTTTCATGCTATCATGTGCAGGGTTGATTGATTTGAATCAGCCAGATTTAAATCACCGATTTTAATCGTGATTTAAGTCATGAATATTAATCAAGATTTAAATCACCTCCCTTATGTTACGTTTGAATTCGAATAGTAACATAAAACTGGAGACGCTGGGGAAGATGAGACTGAGCCTGGAAATGAACCACAGCCTGAAATATATTATACTTCAGTGACTTTTAGCACAAACAGCGTCACGTGACCCCTTCAGTGGCTCTCCGGCACACTGGCAAACAATTTGGTTACACATGGCGGGTGGTCATTCCACGAGCGTAGAACTTTTCCAGTTATTTCTTTTTCCTATTACTATTCGGTGTAATTCATAATATATAGTTTTCAAATGGATCCCCATTTGCATTAGCTAGTAACTGTTAGCCGCACTGTTAGAAGTCTAGACGCCCTTCTTTATATGTGCTCAAAAAGTGATTTCGCTACTACGAGATGGCACACGGAAGCCATGAGGTGAAGATCTGTCTTAGAAGACAAAAATCAACTCAGTGATTTAATCAATATTCATCATATTTAAATGAAAAAAATCTGAATAATTTGATTTTTTAATCCGCCGAACAAGAACGCAGTTGAGGATTGGCAGACGGCTGAGTGACGGCAGCTGGGGACATTTTGTCCGGGGCCTTTTCGGGGGACATTTTGTCCGGGGACGTTTCGTCCGGGGACGTTTCGTCCGGGGACATTTCGTCCGGGGACATTTTGTCCTACACCCCCATTCATGGCAGCACTATCGTCAAGAATGTTCCTTGTCAAAAAGAAAAAAACTACATGTAGAAGGAAAACATGACAGAACAGGTCAGGCCATGTCAGCGCATGTTTGTCAGACAACAAGGGGGAAAAAAGCAAAGAGAAACACTTGAACAAAGCAGAAAAGCAACATCAAACTATTTCTAAGCACACGCACTCCTCCTGTTAAAAAACAGTGCTCATCATAAATCTGTCCAGGACAATACACACCATTTTTCTATTGCTACACTTTTTTCCAGTAACGGTCAATGCATTGCTACAGACTACGTGACTTGCTTCACATTAGATTAAAATGTGATGCAATTGTAACGTGACAAACGCTGCATGGTTGCGATATGACAGGTTCTTTTCACGAATTGTTGACACGGTTGCGGTTAGTCAAGAAACTGCATATCCAGTTAATGGTAGCAGGATCAAATTTTAATGAGGCTAGTTTGGCCAACAAGCGAGCATAAAGCAGAGTGTCAAAAGCCCTTACAAAATAAAAAAATACTGCATCTACGTGGACCCACAAATCAAGACAATTTAAAATGCTGTGACCGAATTATGTTAGTTTTGCCTAAATACCCTTTTCTAAAGCCATGCTGGAATTTAAAAAAATAAATTGATAGACTCAACATGGTTAACAACGTGCTGGTATATGATGTGCTCCATTAGTTTACAGGGAACCCTAAAATGTGGAGCTGGTTAGTAGATAGAAGGAGCATAGTTCACACCTCTTCTGAAGACAGAAATTACCTTGTGACCTATGCCCTCGACTCAGACACATACAAAGCACCTTTCACAGGGATTAACGCATCTTCGTTCCAGCACTTCCACCTTCAAATGTTCATCGCTGTTGAGTGGTCTGTCATCTTGTAACACAGATCTTAATTGAAATGCAGGTGCATAAGGGATGGTCTGAAAGAAAAGTGTTTGGTTTTTGTCCTCTTAATGTTTCCAAAAACAAACTTCACAGTGACTATTCTTCTGAAATGAGCAACTCCAGAACGAAAGCAAAAAATATCTCTGGTCATATCATTTTATCCAGCTGAAACATGGCACTTCAATTGAATAATGGCAGTTAAAGATGATGATGTTGATGATTCAATTTTAATGGCGCATAAGCAACTCAAGTTATAGTGCGCCAAAACCATGGAAAAATTGTGACTAAAAATCGGACGATTGTACTAAATTAATATTATAACAAAATAAGCAGTTGGAGAAAAGGCAGAAACAATTGTTGGCATTGTGTGGATGGTGTCGAGTTTTCCACACTAGCTGTTGAATAATAATGTACGCTAGATATGCTATAGCATCAAAAGTACAGCGATATACACACTGAATATGTGCTGGGGATATGTGAAACCAACATAACACATACTTACATTTCAAACTTCCTTGAAAAAGGCAGTCCACGTCTGTCGGATTTGTCAGGCTCGATACAGTAGTACAGCCAGTAAGCACAGTGCGGAATGACTATTTCATCTTTCGAAAGCAGAGGTGCAGTCCCCCCGACCTTTCGTCATCTCAATGCTTCAGAGCGGCATAGCCTAGTAAGGAGCCATCAGAAGGGTCACATAAAGTATAACTGGGTTCATGAAGCGGAGGGTTATGTGGGATGCGTAAGAAAGCATATGTGTTACACAACAGCTACGAGAATGATCGGATGCACTTGCATGGTTTTCAGTGCGTAGACTTGGAACTGAAAAATAAATGTGCTAACCTTGTTGAAACTGCTTTTCCGTCTGAACCACACGAGAGCACACTTGGTTTCTTTAGATGAAGGTTCAAAGAATTCAACTTCAGCATTTGCAGTACATCATGAGGTCCCGATATGATCCTTTGATATGCAGCAGACAGAATTTCACTGAGGCGGGTGACTGCCGTTGCGGTTCATTGCTTCGCAGCAGATCGAGAACAGTACGCTGCAATGATAGGTGAAACGTTCAATACAGCGAACAACTCCAACACCAACCCAATGACCCGAAAAAGGCAGGATGAGCCGGGAATCACACAAGATCGCAACGGATACGGAACCATATGGAACGCGAGACAACAGAACGCAGATTGAAAAGGCAATCGTAGAACCTACTGCATGTGTTAAATGCAGGGAATATTTTTCTTTTTTGGAGACTCTGTAACAAAAACATATTAACATATAAATGCAATTTCATAAAGGGAATTGACAGGGTATTGCATGACCGCGTGACGCGTTTGAGCCAATTGTCGGTATTGCCAATGGCCCTCATGTTGACGTCATTTTGATTTTGGGCCGGGGTGGATATTCTATATAAACGTACGTTTTCTTGGTTTGACGCTAGGCGTGCTGCACTCGGATGAAGTCGAATGTTTGAAATTCGAGTTTAGTGAAACCGTGGGGTTTTAATGCGTGAATTTTTGCATGGAGAGTCCTTGTTGGGTGCTTGAGAATGAATGTTTCAACAAGGAGACTCCCCGTAACGAGCTCGTCCTCACTGCTTTTCGCTACGTGATAGATATGGTGGGCTTTGGTAATATAGGAGAGATATCTCCGGGGCCGCTGCAGGAGATGGTGCGTCGGATCTACGCCCGTTACAAGAACGTCTCTATAACAGTTCCGGACGGACCCCTCGGACTGATGAACTAATTTGTGAGCTCCACCAACACTGAATTGAACAATGTCTCTGCAGACATCGTGGACCTTCTCGCTCGTGCCATCGCTCATTTTAAGGACGCCCTGCGGAAGCAGCAACATTTGCAAGCAGTCTACATCGTGAACTTTGTGATTGATTTATTGAAATACAGTTTGGTTATCCAAAATGCAACGCATTAAACAGTCCGAATAACTTTGACGAGATTCTGTGTTTTTTCATGGAAACATCTTTATTGAATACATACATAGACGTCTCTTCAATTGGTCGATAAATGCATGCACTTTGTTCCACGGGCACTCGATTCACAAGGACGTTCGTGGACTCTTTTGTCCAATGCTGCACAAAGAGGGGTCGTACTGCTATACAGACAGGTAGTTGGGCTATCGGAGAGGTTTGGAGGAGTCGCCGCGTGTTTCATGATATGTAGTGACAGCGGCTATCGTGTCCTGTAAAACAATACCATGTATAGAATACACTCACACAGCAGAGCCGGTCAACTTACATTTTGTTCCACGAAACGGCTCACGAGGTGGTAGGATGCCCCTCGTGGGCTTTCGATCAATCGACGCAGGACCAGAGCGCCTCCTTCTCCTCTTCGCATTGCGACGGTGTCGCCTGTACTTTGGACCCCGCGCCATGTCTAACTGGATGTCGTTGCGATGGCACATATGACGATGACAACCAGACGAAAAAACGAAGGAAGGATTAAATTTAACCCTAATTTGAAACAATTCTCCCCAGGAACTCCCTAATTTTGTCCCCGCGAATGACCAGGAGGAACGGAGGCAGCACAAGGATGCGTGCATCCACTGCTTCCGTTCTTCGTGATGAAAACAATTTGAAATAATCTGACGAAAAACAAAGGAAGGAGTTCAATTTTGAATAAGGTCAGATTAAAATGTACCCCCCAAATCTTCCCCATTTACTCTAATCAGAATTCATGTTCGTCATGAATTCGCACCCCCTTCCCAATTTTGAATAGTGCGGGTGAAGCTCCCCCAAATTTTGAACTTCACGAAGCCTAATCGGACCTCATGTTAGGCATGAAGTCCCTCCCCCCAATTTGAAACAATTCTCCCGTGGAGTGAACCTACGAAATAGAGAAAAAGAGGCATTACTCAATAAACGATTTAAGCACAAAAATGCACTTACCTCCTATGCAAGCACAGCCAACATTTCGTCGTCATCGCCGACATCATTTTTTGGCCACTAACTACTTCTACAGTAGTTTAGGTATAACTACTAACTACTTTGCGATGGAGTAGTTTAACTAGTAGTTCAGCTACTTTTCAGGGGAGTAGTTAAAACTATTTCTTTAACTACTGCAATGTATTTTAACTACATCTATAACTACTTAACGTTGTCCATCAACACCAATCCCTTGTAGTGTTGTTGGACACCTAAATATGAATCACAAGCAGTGATAATGATATTTAAAATGTGTTCTTGTGCCTACGTCGCTTAATTCACATACTGTCGTAAAATCCACTGCCTCTCCCTTGTATACTATGCGCTGACAAAAGAGCTTGTTGCGGAAATATTTTCTATGGAGTGAAAGCTTCCTCTATGAAAGTACGTACAACATACGACGGACCATGTACGAGATTTACACTCAGGCTCTTTTGTCACAGATCAATGCGTCACGCACAAATATTGTGGTGACTGCCGATTGCGCCACTGTGAACCGTAAAATATTTTCGCTTAGCCACGATGATCGATCACGTAGCCATCCTATGCGGTTATGTGCACACTAGGACGGTAACCAAGCTATTTCACAGGCCGCTACGATCGTCAGATACAAAGCTTGAGGTGGGATTCTTTCTGCGCCTACCTGATAAACTAAGTTACAGAATTATTTCAGAACAAATGAGGCTTCACTGGACAAGCATTAAAAATGAAGATTTAGTACACATGCACGGCACAATTGCTCTGCACCTCCGTTCTCATCAAACAAGTAGCTCAAGGTAAAAGTCGGAAGCACAATCGTGCCGTAAAGCTTGCGGCAAAATCGGAAGTAGTTGACGCCTGCAGTAACCTAACTACTGTAGTTAACTACTCGAAATAGTAGTTTAACTAGTAGTTGCCACTACATTTCTGCAAGTAGTTGATAACTACTTTTTAACCACAATCAGGTAGTTTAACTAGTACATGTAGTTAACTACTGGACATCACTGGCACTGCTGATTATCCCACGCTCGCTTTTATACGCAGGATCTGTGGTTTCCTATTTTTATTGTATTGGGCAGAGAAAGAGAAAGAGAGAGAGAGTCGCGTGATGCGAAAGGCGATACGCATTTATTGCCTCTCGCGATTACATGGAATTTTCGTGGTGCTCCTGAACGTGCTCTTGCATAACAACCCTAGGATCCAGTCTAGTAATAAAGTGCCAGAATAAAGATTCTACGAACAAAAACCGCTATCGAAAAACACTCACGGTATTTGACTAGCCACCCGGCGTTCAGCAAGTTCTCTCTAACCCGCAGCGCTGACTGTATTCCACTGGTGCACCAGGGAGTAGAGGAGGTGCTCCGCTGCGCCGAAACTTAAAGGGGCAGTGCCTTCTAGCGGCAAAGTGTGCTCCTCTAAGCTTCGGGGCACTCTGAAAAAGAGCTCCCCCTCTAGTCCCCGCTGCATGGCGATTTCTCGCCATTCCGAGGTGTAGCCAAGGGCCCGAAACTCGCCAGTTCCTTTGCGGGATAAAGTGAGGCGCTTCATGCGTTTCACGTCATCGGACGTCAGAAAACGTCACAAATTGAACGTCATGGAGACATCCGGTGGCTAGTGATTACTGATTGGTTCCCATGAGGATGAATTCGTTTTCTGAGCGATGATTGGCTGTTTTCAAATTTGTTCGCGAGCGCTCGAACAGGCGAGAGCGAAGCGGCTGTGCCGGTTGGAACCGGTGTCCACGGAGTCGCCGGTGTCCGTTTCGGACGGCTCGTGTTGTGTAGCGGTTGTGTTGGACTATGAGTTCTGATCTGTATCATGTGAGCCTCCTCGAACAGTCACAGCTGCCAGGGAAGATGCCTGCGCAACATTTGTGCTCTGCTTCTTGGTGTAGAAACTATTCGAGCGTCCGAACGCCTCGTACCCGATACCTGGTCAACGACTGCCGAGAGGTAAGTCATTTGTCGTTGTTTGTTGCCTTACAACACCGCATTCACTTCGTGTATTGTGAATAAGTTGCTTAAAGGGTCTCTGACCAGAAGCTGGAGAGCCTTTTCCGCAGTGGCTACCGATAGAATACACAAAAGCAACTTCATATACGAAAATTCATGCCTCAACACCTCGTAGTTTTCGTAAACTCGAATTTTGAACATCGCGGTTCACGCCGACGCTGGCACACCTAGCGTCAAACCAAGAAAACGTACGCATATATAGAAAACTCATCTGGTCATCCCACCGGGATGACGTCAATCGCCCATGCAATCAGCGCGCAGAATGCCGTCACGTGATCGAGCACTACAACAACAACTTTCAGCAAGAACCAACATTTTTACGCCGATATACTGTTGTCACAATGTATGGAAAGTATGTATATACTTCGAAATCTACGACCTGTTTTATAACTGCGATAATCCAATTAGCGACTTCCGTGGAAAGAGGAGCTACGAGGCTACGAGCTACGACGACTTTCGGGATCCAGCGCGCTATCTCACTGCGTTAGCGTAGTGTGTGTATTTCCAAGTTTTCTTTAGTTATATCTTTTGGAACAACGACCAATTTATCGAGGTACAGCCCTTACTTCATTTGACGTGTCTCGGTTGTGTCGTCAAAGCGAGATTATTCAGCGGGCATTCAGTTCCGTACGATACTGCGCGTTCAACCGCAGCGGTAGGTATGGTTGGCAGCGGATTTTGCCAATCGTATTTGAAGAATGCAGACTATGAGACGGAGCCCTCAGTTTGAGTACAAAGAACCTCCGCCTACAGCAGTCCGCAGTGCTTTCCTTGAGTCTATCTTCCAAGACTGTTGCATCTGGACGTGACGAGGTTAGTGTCTTCTGTATAATTTATACAGTGATTGCTCTCCTTGTGAGAATTACGTTGTGGCATGCAGATGTTAGGAGACCATTTACACAACAAAGCAAAATACGGATTAAAGAAAATTGAAGTTTACGCACTAAATCAAAAGATTACTGTACAATTCCGAGTGTTGTTGAATGCAGCCATGCCAATTGCAACATTCATGCAGTATAGCAGTATGCAGCCCTGCAGTAAGCAACATTCACAGTACGTAAGATGAAGCTGTGTATTCCACATCTAGATGTAACATTATAATTGTCACAGCAGTGTGCACCAATGTAGTTCATGGCTTCCTTGGACAAGATGTAGAACCAGATGTTGGAAATACAAGGCAGGGATCAGGTACAAGTTTTCTTCTATTTGTTTTCCTTATAATATGCAGCATACTGCACATAGTAAAGAAGGGTTCTGGATTCTAAACCAACGCGGTTGAAATCCTTAGTTTACCCCAAGCTGTACTATTGTTGTCTAATCTGGGGAAACACCACAGAGGGCAACTACGATAAAATTGCAGTGCACAAAAAAAGAAAGAAAGAAAGCCTGGTATACGACAACCATGTCTACAAGTTGTCTACACGTGCAATGTGCTGGACCCTCGTTGCAAAGAGGCCCACCAGGGGTGCCACTACAATCCATCCATCCAGCCCCTCAGCTCCTTTAACACATGCAAAATACAGTAGACAAAGCGTTCACTTGGAAATCAGACATTTACACAAAATTGCCTTGCAAATTCAGGATCTTTTAGCGCCATCCCAAACACTTGCCCCAAACACTTGCCATTACGGTATAAAATCTATCACTGTACCACCTTACAAGGTTCCACTGCTACGGACCAAGTACAGAAATCAGCAGAAACTGTTCCTCTTCCGAACAAATTTTTTCAGCTGATTGGAAATGGCCTTCCTGTGTCCAGTTTCAAACAGAGTTACACTAACTTGTTGAAGTGTTATTAGAGACAGTCCACTCTGTTATATATATATTTTGTGTGTGTGTGTGTGAAAATGTGGACAGCTTGGTGCAATTGTGTATTTTATTCATGTGGTTGTGATTTGCTGTATGCTCGTAGTGGTAATATCTGAGTTATCGCATTTATATGGCTTTTTTTAACAATTAGGGTGATGACTTCATGGAAGTGGAAGGAACAGGAGAGGAAGACATCTGGCAATGGTCATGACAGTTGTCCGTCAGGTACGAGACCAATTTCTTCTATAAATGTGGCATATACAGTGAAGTTGTTACTAACAAAAAGTTTTTTGTTCCCTTTAAAGGAATCTACAGGCGGTGAGCACGCGTAAGGAATTGACATATCTCAATAAAACTTAGACCTGCCTGTTGCACATGAGATGCGTGTCTCTACTTACACACACAAGCTTCTGCAGGTTCGATGCATGTATATTTTGAAACATGAAAGACAGAGTGCTAAAAGTATATCTGCGGTGAAAAATTGAGCAGTTCACTGCAGTAATTCTATCGATATATTTTCAGCAGTTTGGGAAAAATATAGTGATGGCAAGATTACCTGTGTTGTACTGCCACACCATCTGCTATTGGAGTTCCATGTCCCAGTTATTATATATAATAGCTGTTTGAGGTTATTACATATTTATTATGCAAGTTTTGTGCCTGTGAGTTCCTGTAAATGTGCTCTGCGGTGATCATACTGGACAGAGAGCTATGCCTGTATAATAACAGTGACTAATGTTCTCTTGCCCATAAACCTACTCCTAGGTTACATCTGCACCCTTGGAAGTCACTGGAGAGACGTGTTCGCTTAGCTCAATTGGTAAGGGCCCTGGGTCGGTAATACAGAAGATGTGGGTTCAAGTCCTACTACTGGCTAACCTTTCCAGTGACTGCCTTCTTTCGTCATTCATTTCTTAGGCACTTGATGCTTTGTATGTATTTGCCTTTTCTCTGTGTTCCAGTCTCAGAAGATCAACTGCCATGTTCAAAAGAACTGGAATATGCCTCTGCAATCTGGAACCCATCCCAACATCTCTTAATCGACAAAGTAGAATTTGTACAGAACCGCACGGTTTGTTGCTCGTGATTATCATCCTTTTTCCAGCATCTCAGCCATTAAAGCCAAACTCTTTTTTACTCCTTTGATTACCAGATGAAAGGTATCAGGCCTGGCATTCTTTCATAAGCTATATTACAGTCACACTCCTCCCCACCCCACTTACTGTCAATCCCCTCACAAGTTACTTCCAAGACTTGATGACTCGCACAAAGTACTTGCTCCACCTACACAAACAAAAAAATTTCTCTACTCTCCGCACCAGCTGATGGTGTCAAACTGGAATGACGTTCCTGCCCACATAGCATCAGAACAAAATGTATCGTCATTTATTTCCAAGTGCTATGATCGTTTTCAGATCGAATGAATTTCTTTGTGGTGAGTGAACGAATTTTGTGTACATCATTTTGGTATTTGTCCTTTTTGGATAAAAAACCTCCCGCATTTATGTAAATCCCTTCACAAGGGTCGTTAAGTAAACAAATGAAATGAAGAACTTCGTGATACTTTCATAATTGGAGCATTTTTAATGCATATTTTAAAACAGTGGCTGCTAAAAATGTGTCAGACACAGTTACAAAGGCTGCCATCTGTATCAGGTGAATCATGATTTGTCCCAGAAGCCCAATAATGTATAACGCTGCATCACATATGCTATTTTGGAGCAATCTCTGCAGACATATTATGAAGATATTATCTGAGTGCCACAATAAACTATATGAACCACATTTCATGTTGCATCATCTTTGACTAAAACATGCCTATTTGAGTATTCGAGCAGCCCAAGATACAAAGCTTGGTTCCTCAAGGTCTACATCCTACTCGAACTGGGTGTGCACTTTGCACACAAAAGGAAGATTGAGAATGAAAAAATGGCTAGGAAGCAAGCGAACTGAGATTTTACATCATGCATGGAAGATTGAGGTTTTTGATAGTCAACTTGTGTAGTGAGCACTTCTGGAGGACTGAGAGCAGGAACCGAGGTCACACACAAGGTAACTTGCATAACAGTCTGATTTACTTCCACATAACGATCATTAAAATACTTGAGGTGCCCAAACAATACTATTTGGGTGCTATCAGACAGTAGGGGTTCGAACAACACTTACGACATTGACTGAATGGGTGGACAAAAGGATGCGTCAGAACAGGATTGGATTTGTGTCTGTGGTGGAATTGAGAGCCTAATGTAATTCTTACCAGGAGCAGGCTGATGAGATGGTGCTTTATGTCAGGGGTCAGCACAGTGGTTTATCCAGAATCCCAAGCATGGAGGAGTGTTGAAAAAAGTTCTGGGGGAGAGGGGGTCATTATTATAGTTGCATCATTAGTCTACCGCTGAAATTGCAAGGGCACCTCCTGTTGGGGGTACTTCCACCTAGTATCTTGGGTATTTAAAGCATGTAGTAGTTGCTATGGGAAAGACTTTGCGTATCCTGTTCACCGCGCAGACTGGTATAACGATTCTCTTGTATTTTTTTCAAGTTTTTGTGCAACATCCATCTCACGAACTGTTGGTATGTAGTGTACGTATCTATTTCCTGTATGAGACACGCAAGCTTTGAACAAAGCTAAAGCTAGTACGACGCAGAGTATTAATTCAGCTGCACTCTTTCTGAATAAGTGACGAACAATAACGAAAAGTTTAGAAAAACTATTTTGTATTGAAAGCAACCAGCATGGTTGTGCATGAGACACGTAGTACGCTTCTTACTTGTGAATATGAGCGCTAGGTTCGTGCTGCCCTCGAAGTTCTAAATATACTACTTTAAGAGCAGCTCCTTGCAACATAAGCACTCGACTTCTTTCGGCATTATTATGCAATGAACCACTCCGGCCCCTTTACACGGCGCCGTCAAACATGAAATTTACACAAACTGTTCATGTGCTTCATCGTGATGGATGCTGAAAGCTCATCTAACAGTCCGTCGTTGGACCTTCCTCTTCCTGCTGAAGTCGATTCGCGGCTCAACATTTCAAAAACAGGCCTCCAAACTCTGCTGCACGTAGCAGGTGCCTCTCAGCTGCTGAAAGGTAGCTGAAAAGCTGACTTGTCGACTCCGCTGTGCTTCCGCGTCCATATTGAAAAAGCACTCAGCAATACGGAAGTTCCGAAAACCATCCGAACTTCCGGTGTGGACTTTCCACCAATAAACGTCGCGGGCGTTTGACGTCATACACATGGGAGAACCACTGCATAATAGCTAGAGTTTTGCGCTGAGCGCACGAGTTGAGGGCAGAAATCGAAACCGCTTTTCGGCTCCTTGTTTGGAATAGTTGGCGGCTCCGCAGAGACGAAACGTTTCAGTTGTAACTTGGAGGCACCATGTAGGTTCGTTATCCATACAAACAAAGACATTGACCAGGTTCTGGTCAGAGACCCTTTAACAGTTACCGGAATACGCGGTGACCGAGACAGATAGCGTAGCTTTACAAATACGATGGTAGACTATATTTCTTTTCGTGAAACAATATCATCTAAACGTTATGATTAAATACCCGTTCACGTCGTACTGTATAAAGGTATGACGCTACTGTAAGTCTGATTCTTGGTGATTTCGCTCGACAAGTTTCGTCAGACGCAGTGGCGTATCTAGAGCTACCTGCGCCCATGGCAACATGGTTAACATGATGTCCTTGGGGATGCGTTTTCGTGTGGTCCGCACTAGGTTTCACACTACAAACTCTCTAATGGCAGGTGCTTTAGATCATTTATGAATGTGCCAGGTTGAGTGCCCGACCTGGCACATTCACACACGACCACATAATGGCGCCCCTGTTCACCTGGCGCCCATGGCACCTGTCCACACCTGCCACACCCTAGATACGCCACTGGTCAGACGCGTTGACTTAGTAGCTGTTCTGTACGTAGCGCCAAAGCCAAGATTGTCAGGCTAATCGGTCTGAATATATAATTGTGAAGTAGCGCAATAAAAGGTATTTTTCGTACTAAGGTCGCTCATCACACCCCATGACTGCGAGCTTCTCACAACCCTACCACCGTTCTTATTTTTCGCGTTCAATAGCACCTTTATTCTTTCTATTTACATTGCAACTTTCACATGCATAACCGTATATCTGATACCAATTGTTTTCATCTTGCAGCCACTGAGCTCCAGTTCCCAGTAGCAGTCCTTGCCAGAGGCAGTCCGACATCATCAGGCTTCTTCAAGCAAATTCTGGAGCAATATTAATGTCATCCTGTGTACGTCTTGCTTGCATAACCGTATGTCGCACAATAAAATACTTCATGTGACAAAAACAACGAAGGCTCAGTCGTATTCCTGTAACTCCCACTGCATTCCGACAAACGCGAACAAAAAAAAAAAAAACAGTGCATGGGAGAAAAAAAGGAACAACAAAAGAGGACGGGAAGCAGAGCAGAGAGGAGGAAAGTAGTAAGAGAGAAACGGATGACACGTCATTTACGTCATTCGCGACATAATCAAAAAAGAAAAAAAAATAGGGTGGCTAGTCCTCAGTCATTGGTCGAGCTCCGGAGGTCACGTGAGTTTTCTGCTACAATAGATTTCTACTACAGCTTCGCACCCCTGGTGTAGCACGCCATGAGCACTTCTGTCGTTGCTGTTTCCATCTCCTCTTCGCCTACGAGTGCGAACGTTTGCAAAAACGTCTCCATATCCAAACGGGGTACATCACCCCCCGAACCGGGTATCAGTTAAAAGAAAAGTTGCACAATGTGCGTTACGGTGAAACCTGCAGATAACGTCAGGTATTAGAAAGGAACTATTTCTAAACAAGAAGAGATGGAGAAACACTTACCAAATGGGGGGCGAATATGCACCAGAAGGTCCAAAATTGTCTGGAACGTGTGCATCATTGTCGCAACGGGCTTGATTCGGGGATAGTGGACGAGGTGGTACAGGGGGGATGACCATCTTATAGTACAGGATTCTCACGCTCATATTAGCCCCATTTACGTCATATCCATCGATGTCGTAAATCCGTCACTTTGCTTCTGTGACAAGACGCCCCCTTTTGTTTCTCCAATATCGTGCGACAATGATGGGGAGACACAGGGGGGGTTCGAGACTAGACACGTTCAAGGACTACAAAGAGAGTGAGAGGAACTGCTGCAACATCCTGTGTAGACGTCCCAGACAAGATAGCCCAGAGTGGGATTCGAATCTCCCGCACTGGTCGTGATACACTAACCACTAGACTAATTCGTACTGCATGACGATTTCGTATCGCGGAGTTCGTGTCTAAACACGTCAGAATATGTTCAAACACGACCAAACATGTCCAAGCACGTTAGAGAGTGAGAGGAAAAGCTTTACTATAAATGTCGAAGCGATCGTTTGATTGTCATTCTCGACATCACGCTCAGCTTGGTAGATCCTCGTAAGTAATACCAATGACGTCATCATCGTCGAAATGTTTGAAGAGTTTCGTTTACAGTTTACAACACTTTTGCTGCGCGTGAAGTGGGGTTTTTTCCCGCCTCACATATTTCGGGAGATTGGCAGCGCACGCTTCTTCTGCACGAACTGCAGTGGATTGTGGTCTAAAGGTATGTTTCCTCATTATTTTTAATACACTCTATAACCGCTCACTTTTTTTTTTCAGAGCAAAAGTATTGGACGGACCGATTGATACGCCCGTTTCTCGGCTGTCGGACGGTACCATTCGACGTACGTTGCGAAGGACTTAGATTATTGAAGGAAGATGGAGAAGATGGACCATCAGTGTCACCCTGTGACTGAAGAAGATTGTACGTGTGGGTGTGTGTTTAAAATAAAAACGCGTGTTTCTCACGCTCCTTTCATGCAGATTACGAATGGCTACTGACGGGAGATCTACCCCTGGTCCTAACCTTCAAGCCTCTCCAATGACCTTCTTTTTGCGGATCGGCGATCAGCTGAGCACCTGTCGTTGCGGTGGACTCTGGTCGAGAAACCCCAGCCATTGGTTATACTCGAGCCTTGGTCCGTATTTGGGCTGTCTTCCCGTCTACGAAACCAAAGCTGGAGGCTAACTCATGTAACCTCTCACGATAAATAAAAAAAGGTTGTGTATACTCTCATTCCGTCTCAGTCATGACACCCGAGCAGAGGTTTACAACCTTTGTGCAAACACGAATGTATCGGGACTTGCTGCGATTACGCGATTATATTCACGGCGATGGCTGCGAGGGTGACTTTCGCTCGATTCTCAAGACGATACCCTTACGTCTGTTCACCGCCAGTGGGAAGATTACAAAGAAAATGAAGCACGTCGTAGATTACAAGCTCGAGCTGTTGGAAAAGTATAGACCAGGAGAGGCAGTTGACCCGTGTCTCATCAACGCGGGTTTCAACCGACCCATCGTCCGTCGCTACTGGCGTCTCCACACTTCCCTTGACGTCACGGTGACCGGCGAAGAACGTCGGGTCAGCACGTTGGAAGATCGTCTCGCAAGCGTCCTATGTATGCCGTGAAAAAAATAGTCTATTTTACGAAGCGAGTTCGCTCACGAGGAGACGTTTTATTGTTTCGTCATTCCCTTCGAGGTTACAGGAAAATATGGATACACAAGCTGTAGCGTTTATACATGCGCGTGGCTGTGTAGATACAAAAAAGCCCGCAGTAAGGCGAAAAAGGCGATTGAATACACTTGTCGTTGTACTCGTCTACTAATAAAGTCCTTCGAAGATTTGCTTCGATGGTGGGGGGGAAGTCCGTAACTGTCGAGAAACATGGCAGACCCGTCGTAGCTTTTTAGGTAGAGCACCCAGTGCTGGCCGCGCTTTCTTCGCTCTTCTGTATTAATGATTAAATAGCCGGGCTTGCGTAAAACGTAGTCTTCGTCCGAAGCGCAAATGCCTCTCAACATGGAGGAAGCGAGGGGGTTCAGGGACACGAGTTCCAAGATTTCGCTCTCGCACATTTGTTCTATGGGAAGGTGACCGTACGGTCCTCGTCGATGCACATGAGGTTGGGACACCCGGAAATCAAGAGGATGGTGACCGCGTGTGGCAGGGCTTTAGCGAAGCGCAATTGCAGGCGAACGTTTCCCTTTCGCCACTCGTTCAAATGCGAAGAAGAACACTTGTCCAGAGGAGGAACACTTGTCCAAGGAACCCGTTCATTTTAAATTGGTCGTAGCTGTACTTGAAATGTTTTTCACTCAGTTCTTGCACGAAATTGAAGTAGGGAATTTTGACGAGGTCGTTCTTAAAGTCGTACTCGGCTCGCACTTGCTGGCCGTCCACGGAGAGCATCGAATGAGACAGGTCGTAATGACGAAATTTGTAGGGGTTCGATTGGATGTCGCCTAGAAAGTCCGACGTGACGAGCAGGGCGACGCATAATTTAGAAGGCACCCTTTCGGGGTACACGTTTTCAAAGTGAGCATCCAAGCTCCCGGCACTCAAACTCCTTACTTTGGTTTCCAATCGGCGTAACACGTAGATGGTTGGCGAGGTCTGAAGCCGCCGCTCGTATTCCAAAAACAGGGAAGGTGCCAGCATCACCTTTTTCAAGTACAACGTCATCTCTTTAATGTCCATCTCGTAATTGTACGTTTTCTTGTGAGCAGAATTGGCGGCCAAATTAGTTCACGAAAGTGGCACCACGTGGCGTATCCACCTTCAATTCTCCTTCATGTTCTTTTCCCCCTTTCTTCCTATCCTTTCCCTCGTGCTCTTCGATACCCCGCCGGTAATCCCGTTGCCATACACACAGCGGAGTACAATGTGTTCTTCTGGCCTAGACCTCCACGTACACGAACAAAGCTGTGAAAACCAGTATTGAGCTTGGCCCTGTCGTGTGTTTTGAGATTTTGCCAGTCGTTTTCCCCTGAGTCGCGGAAAGAAGTCGCGGTTGACAAAATCGTCTGCAAGGTCTCTCTCGGACTGCCAAACTGAAATTTCACGAACTTTGTTGAGTGATAGCGCATGATATGTAGAAAAGAAAGTCCGATCTGCTATGGGAGAAAAAAGAAAGGTCCGTGCGCGCCTACGCGGTATATCGATGTCCGTGAATAAAAAAAAAAATATAGAAAAAACGCATTACCTTTATTGCCGCCTATGGTTTAGTGAGCATCGTCATGAGAAAATGAGAATATGTCACAGCGTAGCGAGTTCTGTTTTAGAAAAAAAAAAAGAGAAAAAAGAGCTCGTTTCAGAGTAAAGTTCTGGTTTCGGTACCAGGTTTCCTGTCTTGATCGCATATACGAGGAAATTTTGATATCTGCGTGTATTTCGTATTGTCAGCTGTGCTCCTAACAAATGTTACAATTACACGACAATTATAATCATCTGTTTTTTTATCTTCAATTATAAAGTTCAGTATAGGTGTACTCGCACGAAGTCAATCTATGCAAAAGGTGAAAACAGTTCACTTGTGATTGGAGTCATCAATAATACAAGGACAAATAGGATGTGTCAGCGTAGCATTTCGTCTTCTTTAGTGCGTCACTGAGGACTGAAAGAAAACTAAAACAGAGGCCGTCGTGAAACCGCAGACATGTACTCAAAAATGCTATTCTCTAAAATGTAGCAGGTCATAGTTTTTCCTGCAGACGTACATTTCTCATACTAGGCTCACTTCTTCGATACCAATGAACGAGCTTCGTGTGCGTGTGTCGTCCCCTCCTTTGCGTTTTCCAATCGCCCACGGGCTGTACGCCGAAATAAATCTTTTAAAATGAAACATTAAAAAATCCACACTTAAAATTCCACCCTTCGAAATCCATTTTCTGAAATAAACCGTTTAAAAATACACGTCCTCAAAATAAACGCTGTTAAAATAAATCATGGTTAGGCTTAGGAAGGTAATGCTCCGTATCATAGTAGTGATAGCCGTATGGGCGACACGATGTTCTTTTCGGCGAAACATGCTATTATGATGTTTCTTACTCATATTTGTATTGCTATCAATTACATAACAACTTAGGATTTCGAAATATCCAGCTTAAAACTGATGACGACGATGCGCGTATCAATACAGGACACGCACATTTGATCATACCAGGGTAGTAATAGCGTTACTGTAATGAATTACTTTTTCTGGTAATTTGTAATGTAACGCATTACTTTTGACATTAGGTAATTTGTAATGTTATACCCCTGTCAGACGTACTAATTTAGTGTCACTTATTTGAAGTGCACTCCGTCCCGTAATGTCACTTTCACTAGGCTCCTGCTACACGGCATAAGTGTCACTAAGCAGTCATGGTGATGACGATGGGCGAGCTTGAACTCCCACCTAACATCGGGGAGTGCGCCATGCTTTCTTGGTAAAATCATTTTTCTTATGTCCAGAAACATTTCATAAAGATTTTCTTAGCAGTTGAAGTCGATTGAACGTCATAAATATAATTGTTGCGAACCAACACAAGTATATTTATTTGACAAATTTCAATCTTCTTCTTCACCTCTTTGGTGGTGTCTACTATGTCTTGCGCGTGCAACTGGCCCGCGATGTTAGCATACACTTTCGCGTTTCGCTTGGTCCTCCCATGCTCTGATAGCATAGGTTTCTATCTCAGACCACGATGCCCTGTCTTTTTTGTCTTCCATTATTCAGTGCTTCACTGCGAGTATTTCGCCGGTAACACTTAACCACCGTGCAATGTCAACAAATATGGCTGCCGCGAAGTGGATTACGAACTCTACTGGGCAGTCTGTGAACGAGAGTAGCGGTAAATCACGCCAAAAATCCTTACGTCTTTCTTATACAAATCAGCGCTGTCTTAACAAATTTGTTCAAAAATAAATTCCGATTGGGTTGTTTCTTTCCTTTTCCAAAAATAAGCTTTTTGTTACGCAATCCCTGCCGTGGAGGGTACGTACTTGATTGTCGCAGGCAAAGTGAAGTGAGTTTGGCGAACTCACTTCATCGTAAGTGTACTTTGCATTTAGTGTCACTAAAAGATGCCGTGTGACTCCGAAAGAATGACACTTACTGCAAGTGTACTCGCTGAAAGTGACACTAAATTAGTACGTCTGACAGGGGTATAATTTAATTACATTTGGGTTGTAATTTTAATGACATTACTCATCACTTTTTACAAAAGAATCGAGTGTGTGTTCTGTGTTGGCACTTGGCAGAAAGAGAGTTGGGGGACTGGCAAATGAAAAGAATTCCAACGGCACTATGAACGGTGACGCACTCAATCGGCACGTGAAATGTCAATTCCCTTCTACGAGCCAGTTGCCTTAGGCAGGGCACTCACAAGCAAACGTTGTTAGGTCAACGATTTGTAGCCCTGGAGAATCATTGTTTGCGGGCCCCATCCTCCTGACAATCTTCCTGTTGTCGTGATACATTGTGTCTCCTTTGTCTCTACATTGTGGAACGATACGTCATACGTGGCAGACTAGCATGACATGTAGAAGAGACAAATAGAAGAGTACAAGCTAACTGTTGATACATTGTAAGCATACATTTTTCTCCTCGAATTTCGGGGAAGGCAAGTTTCGTCAACTTGTGTGTCCCTTGTGCCTTCCACAAACTCGGGAACATGTATGCCAATAATGGTAAAGTAATGACTTTGTAATGTCATTACTTTTTGTAGTAATTGTAATGTAATTTTATTGCGTTTCAATTGCAGTAATGAGCAATTTAATTTAATTAAATTCTAACTGGAGTAATGTAATTTAATTACATCTTAGAAGTAATTTACCCAGGTATGCTCTTGAACCTTGAGCCAGCTGAGCGCTGTGGACGGATTGCGCGGCGACGGTCATTCGCACTGGTAAAAGAAAGGCCAAGAAAGCGCGCACGCGCACGAAAAAGAGAAACGCAAAATCAGAAAACATACCAAAGAATGGCCAAACTCTCCTGATAGTCGGCTCTATATTAGACTATATTACACCGATGTCGTGCGTTACTTGCACTGCTAAAACAGAACTTCACCGAATAATACGCTCCCGGGCATCCGTCATTCCGAATGATATCAGCCCCCCGCCCCCCTACTAAGTTGGCAAAACTTGTCACGGATCACATACAGACAGACAACCTACTTCCGGTGTACCGAAATCCTCGTTCACAGTTATAGCCCTGGCTAGCCCCAAGCGCGAGGAGGGTACTATTTTCCGCGGCGGACGTAGAGCCGTCGGCTGTCCACCAATCAGGGACGATGGATGTTAAAAGATTTATTTCGAAGCGTTTATTCTTCAAAGTTTATTTTTCGGAGTTTATTTCGACAGCGTGGATTTTCTCATGATTTATATTGAAAAGTTTATTTTGCAAATTTGATATTTAAGAGATTTATTTTTGAACGTTTTATTTTTACATGATTTATTTCGGCGTCTCCCGTCCACGAGGCCGTATCGGACTGCCGGATTGACAATTTCAACAGCATTGTCCATGATTGTGCTTCACGTTAGGGATCCGGACATTTCGGTGCAGGACATTTCGGTGCGGACATTTCGGTGCACGGACGTTTCGGAGCACGGACATTCAGGTGCACGAACATTTCGGTGCAAAACGTTGCTGAGATGTCCCGGGAAAATGGTCTCGGGAATGGCTGTCGCGATGTCGACATATCGTAATAAAACAAAGGGAAGAGGGCGGCTTAGCATCAAAAGTAGTGTTGACAAGGGATTTGGTTTCCATAGAGAAGAACGTGCTTTGTGTATTTATGGTGTATTATTATAGATCTGCATGTGTTCGTGCATGGTCTTTCGTGGCTTTTAAACTTTCGGGGAGTTTTCTTTTTTATTATTTTGCGCCCCACGTTCTGGTCGGTGCTGTACAGATATTCATTTTTTTATTTCTTTTTTCAAGAGTAGATGAAAAATTGCTTTGTCATTTTGTCGTGAGTATTACATTGAAAAGGGTATCTTCAAGGTACGGATACTATGCAATTTGAATTCCGTCTGGTTAGGACGTGCCGGTTACATCTTTGATGGCAGCATTTGATTAAACGTTATTCTCCTTGTATTCCTACATATTTTTTCCTCTGGGATTTGCCGCTTATTGTCAAGGCCTAAACAACGACATAATATTACCATGGTGCCCCTCCAAAAGCTGCTAGACTCGCTAGCCATAAAATTATTGCGGTCACTTAAAATGTTTAAATGATTTTAAATAAAATAATAAATTACGTGATTGACAATTATGTACTGCTTCTGTAGTTTAATCTCAATCTTTTGTTTTCGTAACTCAAAAAAAGCTCAAAGCAAAAGCTGACTGACTGAACCTTTGCGTAGCGCATGTCGGAGCGCATTAAACGTGTTACTTTTGTCACTCAAATCAATTTTTTTATAGTGTTTCCTTTACTGCGGACTACATTATTTTTCACATAGTTCATCACAATGAATCCCTCGTGGATTGGCCATAATGGATAAAACGGCTTATTCCAAGCTTGAAGTCCTTTGTTCCATTTAAGCAAACTTGAAGGGCCACGGGAAGGTGCAGAGTTTTTATCGAAACGAGAACAAAGGAACGGGACATGGTAACTTGGTAAGCTTTTTGGAATACAAGGGAAATAACGTCTAATCAAGTGCTTACACCAAAGCTGCAACCGGCAAGTCCTCAACAAATGGAATTAAAATTGAATAATATCATAATTGCATATTGTCTGTTGTAATAAAATGAGTTGAGTTGAGTTATCAGTACCTTGAGGATACCCACTTCGAGATAATACTACAAAATGACAAAGCAATTCTTCATCTACTCTTGGAAAAAGGACATTGAAAAAAAAAAAGAATATATGTACAGCAGCGACTAGAACATTGGGCGCAAAATATTAAAAAAGAAAATAATCCAAAAGTTTAAAAGCCACGACAGACCACGATCACATGCAGATCAGGTATTTAATAGTACACCAAAAAGCACGTTCTTCTCTATGTAAACCAAATTCCTTGACAGCACTACTTTTTATGCCAAGCCGCCCTCTTCCCTTTGTTTTATTACGATATGTCGACATCGTGATAGCCATTCCTGGGACCATTTTTCCCGGAACGGACGTTACAGTGATCTCCCGTCCCCGCCGCAGTAACGCTTTGGACCGAAATGTCCAGCATCGAAATGTCCTAGACCCAATAATAATAAACTATTGTATCAGGAGAACGTACTGTGTAAAAATCGCTTCTGCCACTAGAGTTATAGTAACAGTTACGTTTTTAGAGTAACGCGTACAACTCTGCGAATAGCATACAATACAAAAGTGCAGACGCCCATCACGGCTTTCGTACGTGCACATGACTCTTCAATTTTCTGGCCCATATCAGGCCACGAATTTGAAAACACGGAAATACTACATTTCACGTCTTTGTTGCATCGCATTTGTTGTTTCTAGCTTGTACTGCAGAAAACCAAACCAACAATTCCCCTGGGATACCTTTGCTTTGTGTATGTAACTACTCACGTATGTAACTACTACGTATGTAACTCTGGGTTAACTATGTCCAGCAGACTTGGGAAGAAGGTTGCTGCTTCCTTTTTGTGGTTCCAGAGCAAACTGTCCAGTGGGGTGCACGATTCCCTCATTTCAACTTCTCCGTCCCGGTTCCTTTGGCAAGAAACAACCGACTCATTTCAACCGACCCCAATACGCCTTCTGGCCTTATGCAGAGCCGTATATTAAAAGGGAGTCTGGCCATTGGGAGGAGTCACAAAAAGAGGCTCGACCTGTCAATCACAGTTTCGCTCCTCTGATTGGTTTGCTTTTTACCAAGGGGGTCGCCATGACACCATACTGCCACCCAAAATGGCGACGAAAACAAACACAGTGAAGCGGGCATTTCGTGACAAAAAATTTTCACAGACTAACCTGATTTTACGCTGCAAATGTACATCCTAATATAAGTTTCTCGGAAATCAGTTTCAACTTATGCTCATCCATCGATATCTAACTAAAAATAATACGTTTTGTCGCCGGTGATAGGCCTAGTGAACATGGCGATCACAACGAAATCACAACAAAAACGGCGCAGTGCTGTACAATCTTATATTTAATTGCTGGATTTCATGGATATAAACATTCTTGTCTCTTATATTCCAACTATTTATGTAGATTTGTTTAAAAATCATACCGACAACAGAATGTGTCTCGGCAGGTAGTTCTGCCGGCAGCGGTACAACGACGGAAGCAGACGACAATTCCCGACGTGCCTTACGCTCCCTAGGTGGCGCTCATCAAATTTGCACCAACAATCCACTACTTTTGCAGATTGCGAGAGGTATCCATTTCAATCCCATCCAATCCACTTGCCACCCAAAATGGCGCTGCCCATGGTGGATAAGGGGGCAAATAGTGAGGATAGGCTGATTGATAGCGCCCCATATTTCAAGATTTCATTGGTCGGAAAGCTGAAAAAGTGGGTGGAGCTTCAGGTATAGGCATGACCCATTAATGGCCAGACTCCCTTTTAATATAGGGCTCTGGCCTTATGCATAGGTGCGCTCCATCTATGTGCGAAGACGGAGACTACGTTTACGCGCCATGTTTGAGTATAGCTGCCGGTAGTTTCGGTTTTCGCCACATCGCCTATCGCCAGCAACGCGGCATCCCGGGAGGCATATTTCGAAACCCTGACCGATACAGAAGAGCGGCGGCGGCGGCGGCAGAAAACCCTGAAAACCCGATGCGTCGCGTTGGCGCAAGACGCTGCTGCTGACATAATGGCGGCTGTAGGCGGTGTTACGTTTTGTGGTGTTGGGTTGGGACAGATGGGTTGAGCGAAAAGAAGCAGGTAGATTTGGCTTGCTGGTTGACGTGCCTTGAGATTACGCGTTAACTAACGCGCAAGTTCTTCCAACATTTATGCTCCTTGTGTTTGAAAGCGTGAGTCCGCAGAGGGTCGGTGTTTTCAATGTATGAGAGCGATGTTGTGCTTCTATTTGGGTGGTCGTTGCCATTGATACACGGCATAGAAGTTGAAAATGTTCGAATGTGAAAGTGGGACAGAAACTGAAAATGGGTCCTTGCGGCGTGTAGAGAAGTTTGAAGTGAATCTGCAAAAGCAAAGGCGCCGTAGTGAAGTCTGTGCGTAGTGCGTGCGCAAAGACTGTGTGTGTAGTTCCGACAAGAGTGACTAATAGTGACTAGAGTTCTGACGTTTTCAGATTATATTCCTTTTGTCTTTTTTTCTCTCGAAGACAAAGTTGCATGTAGTGGTCTTGAGCGTCAGATCCAAATAATGTGCACCCAGTTTAGTTAATGATTGAAACGTGATTGAATTCAGGGCGATACTTGGTTTAACAGGGACTCTTCGACTCTTCAGGTTCTAGGGTGGAATCGGGTATAACACGTAATCAGGCTGTACTTATGGTGCATTTCAGTGCACTTCACATATATTTCAGACCAATATGTATAAGCTTTTATGACCATAGTGTTGATACAGCTTACTTTTGTGGTTACATGTTGGCAAAAAGTCGATTACACTTGCCTTTCATTACTGAATGTTGTGGATAAATGTACATAGTATGACAAAGAATGTACACAGGTTCTTATATTGCTATATTTTGTCATTTATTCAGTGTTTCTGACTGCTAACAGGGAACTGTGGCTTGAACTTGAGAAAACATTATGGATAATGGACACATGCATACCTAAACGATAGCAAGCAAGCAATAGCAAGTGCACCAAAATAGCAAGACTAAAATGAATGAAAAGCGTACTTCTACAAAATCTACCAGTAAAAGCAAAAACAATAATGAAGTCAGTATCACTGCATTGGTCATCTTATGATGAGGAATGACATTCACATTGTTTTCTGCAGAGAGAAGGGATGCTTCGAGTTGGAACATTTAGGTATAGCTACTTGTGTCTCACTTAATATCACCCAACCAGAACTGACCAACTTTGTCACACATTTATTCCTGAAATGTTTGTTTTCTCGTTTGAACTGCACGAACTGAACGCAAGTATTAGTTACGTTACTTGTTTTAGATTAGTTCATTACTGCGCAGCTCAGGAAGACATTACTTTTGTAACTTTGTGACTTAGCAAATGCCCACATTGCACGTTCCATGAGCAATATTGAAATCGCCATTTGTGATGTAAATTATGTTATCTGATTTTTTTTTCACTGTGTATCCCATGGCTATGATAGTCTCTGTGTCTCATGGTCAACTCTCATCTCTGCTCATGACTGTGATTGTAATGGACAAAGAGACAATAGTCGTTATCACCTCAGGACGAAAGATAATCAGTTTCACCCGTCACCTGTTTATGCAATACATCATGCATAGGGTTCTTTGTTTTCGGGTTTTATGGTTTTTCAAATTCGGGAGGTAAAAATCGGGCGCTGTTAACACACGAGAATTCGGGGAGAAATCGGGCGCTACGATCTCTATTTGATATGTCATCGGGGCATTTTTGGGTGAAACGAAAGCCATATGAAACGAGCCACTGCTTTACACGTGGATGAGAAACAAGAATCTTGATATTCCGCTCGTAACTGGGGCAGTGAATGACTGTCGTATTAAAACACTTGCTTGAGCCCCACAAAAGTTCGTCTTTCACTCCTGCAGGAGGGGATTATAGAAGGAGGACAAATAGGTTGTCACAAATAGCTGTCTTTGCTGATGTTAGGATTCACTTTTCGGACGGTTTACCGAGAACGACAGGAGGAGGAGGAGGAGGAGTGTCGTTGGGAGGAACCCGAGAGGTCTGCCTGCCTGATTAGGCGGCATGTTTCTCGGGAAGGGAAAGGTGGTGGAGAGGAGGAGAGGAAAGGGTGAAGTGGAAGACCGAACGGAATCCGCTCGGGGGGAGGATAGCTGCGTCCATGGGCCGACTTCAGGGGAACTGCGCCGGCATACGCCTATTACACATCTGAGGGAAACCCAGGAAAAACCCCAGACGGCACAGCCGGCCCGCGGATTCGAACCGCGGACCTCCCAGTCTCCAAGCGCACGCGTTACCGCTGCGCCACCGGAGCTGGTCGACAGAACGACAAGATGAAGGAACCCGAGCATTTCGGGTAGATATCGGGTTTTACCCGAACTCTTGAAAACTTGTTCAGGGGGGGGGGGGGGGACCATTGTGAAAAATCGGGTTTAACCCGAAAACTAAGAACCCTACTCATACCACATTCACATACCAGATTCATCACGGAATTGTTCATTGGAGACAACCATTGAGCATTACCTGTCATAACTAGAATTGTAGCTCCAGAACAACATGTCTAAATTACTTTGGTTAGGAATAGTGACAAGATGAATTTGACATGGTCATGAGACTACAACTTGCTTTTCATTTTTGACTGGGGCCACTGCTGGTTGGGTATTAGTGGGAGCCCTCTGTTTTAGCAACTAGCACATGACACATTTCTCTTGTTTTTATTATTTAGGAAAGCTGTCATACAACGGTTTCTACAAGGGGGTATCTAGCAAACTCAGAAACTTGTTAACTTATCAAGATGGAAAGGTGTCTAGGTTCACATATTTACTGATCAAGGCAAGGTTAACTAAAAAAAAAAAATACAGTGCCAGTGTTTGCACCCACTTGACCCAATCTTGATCATACCCACACCATCACATGCTGTATGTATGTATGCACATAAATTGAGCTTCAAGTACAACATGTTGCTCACAAATGCAAAGGCACTGCAGCTCTGTAAACCAGTAACATGCACTGCCAGGTGCCAGGTTATGAAACAAAAAGGGCTCGACTAGACAGCAGTGTCTTCAATATAGTGAAGGTGTTGGGACTTTGGGCACCGAACACTAGGGATGCTGCATTGGCGGCACTTGTGTTCAGAGCTGTGGGATGGATACAACCTTAGGATTCTCTGTGCATGATCCTGGGATAATTGTGAATAGTGGACTGCTAGTGGACTTCTAAACAGCGATCATGTGCATAGTGAATACCGAACATGCGAGCAGAGCACATGAGCAGTATTTTTAGGGAGTGTGCGTGTGTTGGGGAAGGGGATAAATTATGTTAGGAGCAGCAGCACAAGTTGGGAGACATGTTCAATTTCTCCTCTTTTTTTCATTACAAAAGAGATTATTTATTCATGTCACTAGAGTAATACTTGCAATGTCACAAATCAGGTTTCCACGAAACCCTCACATGTTGCAGGATAAATTACTTGCTTGGGCTTCATGCATGTCGTTGCAGTTAGACGGCAACAGTGAAGTCCCTAATTCCGTGTAACACAAAAACATTACAACTATATTCCCCATGTTTTCCCGCTAATAATGGCCTTCTAATATTTCAGTTTGCTGTGCACAAACAACATATCAATTATGGTAGCACCATATCACTAGAGTTACAACTTTTTGGTTTTCCTATAGGCTTTGTAAACACCTGCCAGAAAGCTTTAAATCGATGAGATTTTTTTAAAAGTGTTGATTTTTCTGTGCTTTAGAGCATGGTTTTGATGAATTCTGGTCCCACTCACTGCTATAACGTTCAGATTGTAGGGGAAACTCGAAGAACGCACAGCCTCAACAACACAGACATTTATTGGTTAGTCGTATAAAGTCACCAGGGGGTGTGTGGGGGGGGATATTTTTATTATGTAATATGTAAAAAAATAGGAGGGAAAGGTTAGCTTGCGCGATGACGGGTTGCTATTCCCAGCAAAGAAAGGCAAACGAAAAGAAAAGCAAACCACCAAGGGCAATGGACATGTACAATACTATGGCTATCAGGTAACAGTTGTGTTAGTGAGCTTCAGGACATGTCTTTAAGCGGGCCATCGTTGCACAAGAAAGAGGAAATATATTGCGTTTTATGATGTCTGGTGCTAATGCCATACAAGCATATCCCAGGCAAGTTCACGGCAGTTAATAAGATAGACATAGACCTCAAACAACCGACAAAAACTTGTCTGGTACCTGCTACATGTTAATGTAGGTGTTGTCTCATTACTTCGAGCAACAACAATTCATACGTTTGCATACTTCACACAAACTTCATGTCACCTCCATGTTTAGCCCACAGTTTTCAGAGTATTGAAAAGCTTATTAACTGAACGGCATTTTTGCCTAATCAACGTTTTTCATTCCCTTGTGAAACCCTCCTACGGGCAGAAGATGGCTTCCGCATGTTGCTGACGCCATCTCTTGAGACACCCTCCTTTGAACATAATGCTCACCTACAGATGCCTGTCTCCTAAGGAAGGCACCCTTACTGCTTGGGCTTTAGCTGACATCGGACATTTAGTTTTGAGGACTGACATGTTAAGCTAGTAACCGTCGACATGCTTCTTTTGAATATCTCCGCACTTGTTAACTTATTAACGATGTAAACAACGAGATTTGGCCGAGGCAGACCACACTTAGGGACGACACAAACATGTAAGCCTCAACGCCCAGAAATCACTTAATCACTCAATTGAGGCACTCAATGGCTCAAGGGAAACGTCGTGCTCGTGTGGTGTAGTGGTTAGCATATCTGACCGGAAATCAGAAGACCCATGTTCGATTCCTGGCGTCAGCGGCTCTTTTCCCTGAGTTGTTGCATTCGTTAACTTATGCCTGCTTTTTTGTGTCCCCACTCATAATAGCACTTTTCCAGAAGAAAGGCAAAAAAATGTGAGCTGCAACATATATTTGGAGTAATTTATGACAATTTGAACAAAAATATGTAATGACCTGGGGTTTGAATTAATGAGTCTACTGTAATTTGGTCTTCCACACAACGTCTTGCAATTATGCCCATATGAAAAAGTTGCATGCAGGGCCAGTCCGTTCGTTTTGCTTCGTTATGCTGCTTCCTTCTGATTTGTTCATTTATGCCCTCAGGGCAGAGCAATGTGATGCTTGATGAACCTTGACAATTGCTTTTGTACTGCACCATCTTTTGAAACCAGCAAAAAAGTATTTTAGAAGTTTACGCAGACTGTTCTGCAAATCTTGTAGGTCATGCTTTGTGGTAAACAGGCCTCATCAATGGACGTACTCTGAAACCAACATGACAGGATGCAGTCTTTTCGTTGAAAGATGAAAGTCACTGAAAAGGTTAGCCATGTTGTTCCAGCGTCAGAACATCAGTTCTTTCATGTTCGCAGTCTTTTCGTGTTGTCTTCAACATTTGCCCATTGCTCAGGGTTGTTTACCATGCAGTTTGTCCACCAGCTTGCCTGCATTTATGCCGTTCTATCAGTGACTGTAGGTCAAGTTATTGTCATGCAATCACATTATTCATGAAAGATGGAAGTCACTGAAAAGGCTAGCCTGGACTAGGACTCGAACCCACATCTTCTGGATTACCGGTCCAGGGCTCTACCAATTGAGCTAGAGCTAACAGACCTCCCCAGCGACTTCCAAGGGTGCGTCATCTGAAGGGACAAACCAGCCACTCTCTCTCACTCATCCTCCTTTCACTCTTACATTTTTGCTCACTCATACACACATTCATACGACGGGATCGACGCATGCGGCAACTGTTGAACATGAGAGAACTGATGTTCTGAGGCTGGAGCACATAGAAAGGATAAATACATAAAAAGACATTATTGTTTGTTTGTTACTGTCATTCTTCCTGCTTCTAAGACCAGATAGCACTTGTCTTTGCTATACTATCTGAAAGACAGATGAAGAAACACAATGTTGTAACACAATTGTGTTTAATAAAGCTCATATCTTGCAGCCACAGCAACCATTTAGTTGAGTGAAATGATGAAGCCCACACATGCTCTGTTATATTTGTTGTTTATTATTATATACTATTATTGTTAAACAAATATTACTAATATACCTAATTACATACTGTTATTATGTATTATTATTATACTGCATAGTCTTATATGTGGTTGCATATACCCAGCGCAGGTGTCATCTATCATACAGGCTGCAAAGCACACTTATCGTAAAAGCAAGGGATAGTGGTGTGTGTGTGGCCGGGGAGGATATGTTTATTATATTAAAAAGCAGTAGGGAAAGGTTAGCCTCTGCTATGGCGGCTTCCTATTCCCAGGAAAGAAAAAAAAAGGGAAAAACAAACCAAAGAAAAACAAGTGGTGTAAGGTTTTTAACAAAACTCTGTCTTTTCAATGCAGTCAACTTTTGATCAAACACAAGTATGCGTGATGACAATGAAAACATCATAACCACCGGGTCTATCAACACAACCCCTTTGTTTACATTGATATAATGTATGTGTGTATTTATGCAGGCGTTGGAAGGTGGGTGCAGGAGAACACTTTCCTCTTGATCTCAGGGCTTTGGGGGAACGGCCCCCCCTTTTCATACATAAGGATTAGACAGGGCACCTGGTATTCTTTCATAAGGCATATTTTTACAGAATTTACATGCATTTTGATTACTGCAGGTAGCGTCTATTAAATTAGAAGGATCTGTTATGTGTCATCAGTATGTTTACTAATAGAATCAGTACCACTCTGATACCAAACATACCTAAATATGGCCTGACATCATGTGAGTCCTACCAGAAGTCTGCTTACCACAATTTACAATATTGCAGATTAGATTTCAAAAACTGCAGCTGCTACATGGAATAAACTGCCAAAGTGTAAACACCCCATGTAATTGTTACCCCTTTTGTTGTCCACGTCCCATTTCTTTTGGACTTCTTTCGTGAAGGTTCCCAGTCTGAATAATTCATAGAGAGTTGGTGCTATTGGAGAGCTTTCTTATCGCTAAAGATGGGTTGTGCAGTGAGTGGCTTATTTGCATATACTCACTAATTAAATATATATCAACTTTTGAATTTTACTTTGGACACTTTTGGGTAAGTACCTGGGCCTGCTTGCACTAGACTTCTGCTGGGGTCCTAACCTTGAGGAATTCCCTTTGGCACAGCCTTGCTAGTACTTGTGTCACATGCTACTGACATAAACTTTCCTACAAGCGAAATGCACTGCCAGAGCTGTGTCAAAGCAAATGCCTCAGTGACACTCAGTGACACTCAGTGATTTTTTCGAGTTATTAGTTGGATTCTGTTTACATATTACTTGTGTGAAGCATTGTACAAATGTGCTCTTTGGCTGCTGTCAGTTGTGTGTCAGGGTTACATGGAAGATACACTGCACTTTTCATTCGTCTTCTCTACCGAACTGGTGCACAGCACTCGTGTCGTCTCATGATGCAAACGTGCTGTCTCACCTGCGGAATGACATAATAGCCATTGCTGTTTACAAGTCAGGTAGAGAAGGATTCCAAAGCATGCCTTGTTTCTGTTCTTTAAGCAGTGTTCACAGAGACCAACAGACCAACTTCAAGGCGGTGCCATCTGCGTATACACAAGTACCAACTAGGCTGCTCCGCAGACAAACAATGTCACATCATCTTAGTTCACCAAGAGAACAACATTCTCTTAAGAAATACCAACTGGGATGTTTCTGCGGCTGTGACCTCTTAAGGACTATTATTTTTCAGCTACACCTGCACTCTAATAATAGTAGTACGGCACTATGACACAAATAAAATTGCATCACCATTGGAAGTGAGGGCATAAGTCATGTGACAATACTCCTCTCGCCGACTTGCCAAGGCACAACCAATTTCTGAAGGTTTCGTGGAGTGACAGATTCCCTCCAGTTTGAGTCGGTCATGAATGTGCAGTTGGTGCAGAAAGTTGGCCTGTGTGAACGCTCTTATCCTTTGTCACCTTGTTTGTGTGACAGACAAATGAACATGCGATAGATACGTCAAGTGAGCCGAGTAAGAGAGCTTTGGACACTGCTCTGTACAAAAAATGTGTAAACTGTAACCAACTGATAACTTGAAAAAAATCACCAATTACCAACATAGTTTTCTTTAAATATTGTTCACTGAAGGTTCCGATACGTAAAACAGACATTCCAAAAGTGTCACTAGTAAAATTTAAATGTTAGAATTTTCATTCAATTAGCGAGCATATACAAATGAGCCATTGCCTGCACAGTCCATGGCACTGCACTCTCAAGTTTACGGAGGTCTAATCTGCACTAGTGCAACCCAGCTTAGGACATACAGAATTAATTTGCCAGTTTTGACTGAAATACATGTGTCAAGTGCGAACAACACGCACTTGTTTCCTGACTGTAGGTCCTCTATGCCCACTCAGAAGAAGAGCTCGATGCAGAGACAGCCAGCCCTCAAAGTCAGTCTCTCACCCATGCAAGTGTCAAAGCGATGCTGCTCGATTACAATCTCTGTCTCTTTATTACAAACATCCAATCATTACATTATTCTTTATTTGACAAAATATCATTTTCCTTCGATACAAGTCAGGCCACATCTGTCATTCGATTGACTCGCCTGCAAGTTTGTTGCGGTTGTTGATGTTGCAAAATTTAACAAAATTTACAAAAACTTACTAGAGTATAATAACTACTGGGACCTGTCTACTAGTGTGAGCTGACATTTGTAGTACTTATTATCTGTATGAAGATATAATAAGTTCAACATGGTCTTCATATAATAAGTTCAACATGGTCTTCACTCTTGCATTGAAATACAGATAGCCTCGGAAGAAGTGCAAGGGCGCAGGCGAGCTGGTACATGATAATACGGTGGGAACCCAGAGACAGGGGAAAGAAAACACCAAACACACACGATCTCAGAGATCGTGTGTGTTTCGTGTGCGTAGAATTGATCCACTGTACTGAACTGTCAATACGATGTGTCGTGCTATGTGTTGCTGTAGAGGTGTGTAATGCTAAGGCTGAGACATACACTGAAAGCAGGAACACAAACAGGCTATCTGTAATACGATGGGAACCCAGAGACAGGGGAAAGAAAACACGAAACACACACGACCTCAGAGATCGTGTGTGTTTCGTGTTTTCTTTCCCCTGTCTCTGGGTTCCCATCGTATTACAGATAGCCTGTTTGTGTTCCTGCTTTCAGTGTATGTCTCAGCCTTAGCATTACACATCTCTACAGCAACACATAGCACGACACATCGTATTGACAGTTCAGTACAGTGGATCAATTCTACGCACCGTGTTTACCAACAGCATATGAATGATCAGTGGAGGCTCCTAAATGACAACTGTTTTGACGCAAGGGACTGTTTTGATGTGCTTCCAATGTGGGTCGAGACACATACTACATCAGACAGGGAAAGAACGACATTGACATTAACAGTGCGACTGGACATACTGTTCCTTGTGTAACAGTTTCCGAACGTTGAAATTAACAGTTGTTGCCCTCTTGCTGTATATGGCGTAACACATTCTCCGAATATCTGTCTGGTTTCAACCATAACTTCGTAACGTTCCGTCTCGTCTACAGTCCAAGGGGTAGTCAAATTTGACCCACCCTTGCTTGCAATCCAAACACATAGTAAAGAACTTCGAAATTACGTGCGTGTTCCAACCTAACCTTGTTCTCCAGCACATTTCACCACTCTCCGCCCTGCCCCGTGGGCGATGCGTACAATTTACAAATAGTCGGCGTCGGCGTCCGTACAGCAAACGCATCGGGTTTTCGGGGTTTTCTGCCGCCGCCGCCGCCGCTCTTCTGTATCGGTCAGGGTTTCGAAATACGCTCCCGGGAGGTTGACCGACAACTCCCCATTACTGCTCGTGCCACTGTGCACCCAAAAGTGCAATATTGGCTCGAATACCGATTAGGTAACTCCTCAGTCCGCTATTATTGCCTCTAAAATAATTAAAAAGGCACGTGACACGTTCACGGTCAGAACATGCTTAGATTGAGGTTGTTTGGCGTGTCACGGGACGGCAGCTTCTTTCAGAAGTAGGTCTATACTAAACGCGAGCTACAGAGGACTTCATTTATGTGCAAGAGTGTTGAATTTCCAGTGGAAGCGTGCTGCCAGACCAGCATTTAGAAGATGATTGGGAAAATGAGCTTTGTGCACTGTCTCTCTTAGTAGTGCATGTCCGTTTGGGACATTGTTGCTATAATGGCTTTTAAAAAGGAGGTATGTACCAAGCAGATAACCAAGTACGACACATCAGATTTCAGAGCAAAAGCAATGTGCTCCTTCTGATGTGCCGTTGCCTTTGCATCACACAGAAAATGGCATATGATGCGAGGAAATCGTCAAATCATCACAGAGAGTCTGGTTTCCTGTGTCTCCAAGAAAGAGGCTCTTCCTCTTTCTTTGTGTGAACAGTCAGCTCCACATGACTTTCATCTAAAAAAGTATGTATCCGTTCACCTTTTGTTGGGTTACTGGTACCAAACAACTACATGTGCGAGTATGAAAGTACATCTGATATTTTACTGAAGATACACAAAATGTGTCTAGTCACAGGTGCTCAAATGCTTTTTTATTCCTTTCTGAACAGGATCAGCAGCTAAGCAGATCAGCAGCAAGATCATCCATTGCCACTCCATGCTGCACAAACGCGGATATACCCGCTACGTAACTGCGTAACACACCGCATCAGAACACTCTGCTGTAAAGTTCGGGCAAGTAGTAGAGTATTCATATGTACAAAAGCGACAGAGTCCCCAAAATTCCGCAGTTCGACGTGAGATTCAGTCACGAAGTTGCAGCTACGCCGAGCGTGCTTATCCGATGCTGTTTGCTCGTTGTAGAAGACAATAACGAAGTTGTCCGAAAGAAACGTTCGTATAACGTTAGCTTCGTGAGCTCGGCTGTGCATTCTTCCTGCTTCCCTGCCATGCTAAAAAGCTTGAATCGCAAGTTTCCCGACTTTCCAGCTGGTCCCGTTACAGGAAATCGTACATAGCGCGGCCGCCCGAATACTCAAACATGGCGCCGCCGCCAGCCGCCGCCACGAGATGGCAGCACTTATGAATAAGGCGTATTCACTCATCGCATTGCTTCTCCCGGAGACTCAGACATTCCTCCGTTGTCGTGTTCAACCCAAGAATGGCATTGTCCGTGCATCCTGTTCTCCCTTCATTGGGAGTTGGGACGGGGAACTGGGCTACAATCTCTGTCACGTGGAAGGCCTGTAGAAATTTTTAGGTAGTGTACGTTACAGGAAAATTCAACCATCAAATTATGTCCATATTATTTATAGTTCCGAGGTATAGCCATGCATTTGCAATGACTTGTAAAAAGCACATAAATCCCATACAGCATGTGTAAAATACAATTGTCTGCGCCTTGTGTCTTTCACATATAATTGTAATAAAACATTGTTGCGTCTAATTTACTTACTAATGTGCTACTGCAAAGAGGAAGGGACACACAAAGAACATTAAAATAAGGATGAATGAATTCCAGAAGTGAGCGGGGTCAACCACGTCATGGAGGTATATTTAAAATGCTGTAAATACAAAATGCATCATCACATGCCACCAGACTTGTACACGTTACTAAAAAAAAGTAATTGATTACCGTTACCGTTACCTTGTACGAAAAGGTAATTTTTTACCGTTACAAATTACTTGCCGGAAAAAGTAATGAAGTAACGCCTTCAAAAGTAACGCGTTACATTGCCAATTACTTTCGATATCTGAGAAAACGATATAAAAACAAGATAGAAATAATATATAGAAAAAAAGATATCCACAAAAAGATATCGCTTTCGCTCCAGCGCTCTGAACATGCCGGATAGCTGAGGCCACGGCGACAAGTCATTGCAGATCGTCGACATCGTTGTGATATCGACAGTATTCCGCACAAGAGTGACAGGGGCTCATGGTCACAAGAGTGGCATTAGGTTATCGGGGTCCAGAGTTCTGTGAAAAATGTGTCGAGAGGTTGAGAGTTTTGAGAGTTCTGTGAAAAGAGTCCCAACTGGAACTCCCACAAATGACTCATCAGGTTCACGGTACAACCTACAGTCCAACTTACTGCATACAGGCCGGGTTACGGATAGGTAGTACACATGAATGGGGAGAGGACAGTGGACTCAAAAATACACTACACGTGCGGAACACTGTGGCAATTGACCTCGGGGTCCTCGGGTAAGTAATTGTTGCGGGAAAAGTCCTAGGGATAACGAACTTGCAGCGAAGCCTTACTTGAAGCTTACTTGAAGCCTTGCAACGAACTTGCAGAGGGCAGTTGGTTTTGTCTTCTCGCGGCGGTGAATCATCCCATATATGTGTGTGTGCGTCGTCCCGAACAATGTGGATTCTTTAGTTTCCAAGTAATCGATTACTTGGTAATTGATTACTGAAAATTGTAATTAAATTACTCAAAAAATTACTGGGCCCCAAAGTAATCGATTACGTTACAAATTACTCAAAAAAGTAATTGATTACTAGTAACGCAATTACCCGTTACGTACAAGTCTGCATGCCACCAGTGACACCCACCATGCCAGTGGCACGTTGAGACTTTCTCTGTTATATTCTGTAAAATAGAAGGAGCCATGACTTTGTACTAGAACCTCAATCACTCTTCCAGAGTAGAACTGAGAAATCAACCACGGTTTCCTAAGATTCGCACGTCAGTTTAAAATATACAGACAACTATATTAATTTAGGACATCTCAAATACCTGTCAGATTACGTTCAATCACGCCACAAAGGTGGTACAATTATCAATGTGGTAGTCTCACCGTTCAAACGCTCAAGGCGTAAAAATGCTCACCAAGCATTTTGCGTTCCTGTTGTTTTCGCAATTGTCGTAAACAAGGAGAAATGGCCAAGAGAGACCAAACGGCACGTCGGTACCTCTTTTCCCTGAGTTGTTCGAAATCGTTATGTGTCGTGTTTGGATGGTAGCACAGTATAAAATGTTTGTTGCAGGAGAGCACACTTTGTTGTGGCTTGGGGGATCATCATGTTTTCAACGATTTCGTTACGTTCATCGTGTCATTACATCCATCATGCTGTTACGTCCAACGCGTCGTTACATCCATACCGTGCTATTACATCCAACGAGCTGTTACATCCATCGTGCCATTACGTCCATCGATGGATGTAACGACACGATGGATGTAATAGCTCGTTGGATGTAATGGCCCCGTACCGTTTTCAACCACGCGTATGACTGAAGCTCCTTAATAGTAAAATAATTCAAACGTGTGCACAAGTATAGCAGCACGATAGGACTCAACTGGTAATGGGATATATCAATAAAAGCTGAGCAGGAGCGCAGGGCATTTATTGGTCGTTCATTTACCTAAAAAGATATGTTTAATAGTTGCGAAGCAGACTGATTTAACTAGCGAAAATTTCGCGTGACTGACAAGTGTAAAAGTGTATAAAAATAAGCGTAGCTGTTTCGTCAAAGCTTGGTGCCGTGAGCTCTTCTTTTCTTTTTTATGCTTCAACAGCTACATAGTATATATGGTGAGACGCTAGGTTGATTATCTGTATATTCCAGGTCGGTGAACCTTGGCAAGGTATTTTGTACTTCATACCTCAGGGAGCGGTGCTGATGTGAGGTGGTGTTCTTCTGTACAGATAGCGAGCACTAGAACGATTTTGCCCCCTTATTTCCTTTTTTCTTGGAAAATCAGAACCACACAAAATACCGACTAAGCAATTTTGGTTCAATACCTCCAAACAACAAAGAAAAGCGAGTTGTGGCTGTATAGGGCTACAATGACTGACATCATCTAAGATTATCATATCTTGCGGCATGTGAGTCATTATTGTCTGTTATAAGTTATAACTAGGGTTTCCGGTTTTCGGTAGTTACCGAAAAGCACCGATAAACGTACGCCGGTAAAATTTTCTCATGTTCGGTGGAAACGGATTTTACACCGAAAACCACCTTCTCAGGCTGCTCGGTTTTGCACGAGAGAAGGGAATTTGGAACGGGCAAAGCAAACCAGCACTCGAAAACGACGGTTATTGACCTCACTGTGCCTTTGCACTTCACTCAGCTTTCCACGGGGGCGAAATATGGTGGGTAGTTCCAAATAGTGTGTTCACAAATACATTCACGAACTGCTGTGATAGGGAGCACCGAATGTGACCTGGCATGTGTAAGCGTGCTTCGGTAGGAGAGATCTCACGGGATCTAAAAACGTTAGAGAAACTTGAAGCCGCAGAAGGGGTCCGGGATTCGAACCGGGGTCCTTCGCGCAGAGCGTCTTATCCACTGTGCCATGCAGGACAATGGCAGCCTGCTTCAAATCGCTACACCTTTCTTTCATGGGCACTCGTTCGACACTCTTTCTTGTCTGGGAAAGAGAGTGAGGAGGAAGTGAGTAGAGTTATGGGTTACGTCATCTTTAGAGGTAACGACCCTCATTTATATGCCAGCAATCTTGAATGGCGCCCAAGCAGCACCGAAATAACTCTTAATAAATACAACTTCTACGTTCGAAGACGGTAACATTACTTCAGAAGTTATCCTGTTTTGAAGGTAACGTTAAATGTTACAAGACTTAGACTGTATAGCTAGCGCCGGTGCCGTTTCTCGCCGACTTTCACCGAGCGTCTTGACGTTTAAGATATTTCCATCGAAAGCCACCGCTTCGTGGTGAGCGGAGTAACCACCGTTTTTTCCCACCATTTCTCTAAAAAATTAAGCACCGGAAACCCTTGTTACCATTTCCCTTGTTACCAAGAATTACCATTCCCCTTATCGAAGGAAGACTGAAGCTGGTTTTTTAGCAGCTGTTGGACGATGCAATTGCTTCTAAAAAGTTCGAAAAAATGATTTGAGGAATATAACAATTTATTATTCGTTATACGATGACACTGTGGAAAGGATGAAAATAAATTGTCAAACTGTCAGGATGGGCTCATGGTCAAATCGAACGGGTGAGCAAATGACCGATCTTACCTAATATAATTACTTAATTAGTTTGTATATATTATTAATTCATATCCCAGAGTATCGGACCCGTGTCTCGTTCCCCTGTTGCCCCCTGGTTCGGCGCTTTTCCTCAAATCCTCGTCCAAAACGACATTTTGATCAATTTTGATTGATAATAACACTTGATATAAAATTGATATCAGAGATGTCATAATCTAATTATTTAGTCTGTATACTATTAATTAATATCCCAGAGTATCGGACCTGGGTCTCGTTCCCCTGTTGCATCCACGGTAGGGCGTTTCCTCAAATCCTCGTCCAGACGGCCGTCCCAGACGCCAAAATGACATTTTGGTCAACTGTGATTGATAATAACACTTGATATAAAATTTATATCAGAGATGTCATAATCTAATGATTTAGTCTGTATGTCATTAATGAATATCCCAGAGTATCGGACCCAGGTCTCGTTCCCCTGTTGCACCCCCGGTCGGCGCGTTTGCTCAAATCCTCGTCCAGCCGGCCGTCCCAGACGCCAAAATGACATTTTGATCAACTTTGATTGATAATAACACTTGATATAAAATTGATATCAGAGACGTCATAATCGAATTATTGAGACTGTATATTATTATTTAATATCCCAGAGTATCGGACCCGGGTCTCGTTCCCCATTTGCACCCACGGTCGGCGCGTTTGCTCAAATCCTCGTCTAGGTCCCAGACGCCAAAATGACATTTTGATCAACTTTGATTGATAATAACACTTGATATAAAATTGATATCAGAGATGTCATAATCTAATTATTTAGTCTGTATATTATTAATTAATATCCCAGAGTATCGGACCCAGGTCTCGTTCCCCTGGTGCACCCCCGGTCGGCGTGTTTGCTCAAATCCTCGTCCAGACGGCCGTCCCAGACGCCGAAATGACATTTTGATCAACTTTGATTGATAATAACACTTGATATAAGATTGATATCAGAGATGTCATAATCTAATTATTTAGTCTATTACTAATTAATATCCCAGAATGTCGGACCCAGGTATCGTTCCCCTGTTGCACCCCCGGTGTGCCCTTTGGATATCCGTTAGGAATAGCCCTTCGCTTTTCGAACTCCTTCCGAGTTTAGACGCATGCGTATTACGATAAAACTAGAACTTAGTGCGTGGGACGCCTAAGAACGGAGTCTTGTCTGGAACACATCTTTAAAGGCCCAGGGTGCATCAGGATTAACACTCACTCACCGTGCAGTGGTTGATATGTGGCCTGGAGGATGTACTGATTCAAAGTAAGCGATGACATTTTTTTTTTATTGTTTCCTTTTCCATCTAACAAAAGATGGCGGTGGCCCCGGAAAAAAAGCTACAAAAAGTAGCTTGATGGCATCCGGGGGCCGCACTGACACTAGGCAGCACTATGCAGAAATACAGTACACAGTACACAAGTATGCAGTACACAGTAAAGATAAATAATGCACAGGAATCAAACACACATTAGCCTATGCTACATATTCTCATAGACAAAAACTTTCTGTAGTAAGTACAAATATGGCGCAAGAGAATAGTGAAAAGAAAAATTATAAAAATAAAAGCACTCAATGCAGCTCAGTAAGTAAAAAAAAACATGCAAAATTTACGGCAGTACCCATACACTTTCTGTAGTATGTAGAAACAGAACAGTGAAAAGAAAAAATGATAAAACAGAAGTACTCAATACAGGTCACTGAGTAAAAGAAAAATTTGCTAAAATTTTTTGAATTAAATTAAATTAATTAATTAATTTAAAATACCATGACATCGTAACTGTTTATGCTTGCATGTTTTCAACCCAGTACAACCGGAGACGCCTGTTTCTGATGTTTTCGAATTCCTGATTTACGAAGATTTCCTCATGCTTGTTTAGGAGGACGGCAGCTGGTGGCGTAGCATGTGCGACCCATATTGTGTTCGCCAACGGGCTACCTTCCAGGCTTCCCTGGCAAGGGTTTGAAGAACCATAGTATGTTTCTCCATTTGTGACATAGTGTATAGTTGACGAAGAAGTTGATCATCAGAGAGTTTTAGCAGGGCAATGGCCCTATATTCGTAGAAGTATTTAACTGATACGATGCCTAGTCGTCGTAACAGCGGCTGTGAGTGTGCCAGGAAGGTTTCATTGGAAATAGCGCGTACCGCCTTCTTTTGAATTCTAGGTAGTACGTATATCCTTATTAGTTTTAGTTGTGGTTCCCCACACTAAATGACCATATCAAAGGTGTGAGAAAAAAAGGGCGTTATATAGTTTTTGTTTGACAAGTGTTGGAAGTGTAGACCTAAACTTCCATAAAATCCCAGATACTCGGGATAGCTTAGCGGAAAGTTCCCTGACGTGCACGTCCCAGCTCATATGACACGAGAAATGCACACCAAGTATTTTAATGTCGTTTACGATTTCAATTTCTGAGTTTCCTATTTTCAAAGGAACGTTCAATGAAATTTGCTTTCGTTTTGGTCGAAAAAGTACAGTTTTCGTTTTCTTGCTATTTATTTGCAAGCAATTATTATTGGCCCAGTTAGCTAAAGATAAAAGCATTTCGTTGGCTCGATGAACGATTTCATTGGGATCTGTGCCCGTAAAAAAAAGACTGGCATCGTCAGCATAGATGACATAGTGGATGTGGAGCTAACCTTAACAATATCATTTATGTAAATATTGAACAGGAGAGGCCCAAGAATGCTACCCTGAGGTACATCAGAAGATACACGAAGGGGAGAAGATAATTTACTGTCGATCTCTACTGATTGTTGTCGAAAAGCGAGATAGGATTTCAATAGGGAAAGAGGTACTCCACGTATGCCATAACGATATAGTTTCTACAACAGGACTGTATGATTTAATGAATCAAAGGCCTTTCGAAAATCAACATAAACTGCTAATGTAATTTTTTATTCTCTAGGTCATTTAATATAATTTCTTTTTGTTTGAGAAGTGCGAGCTCCGTGGAGCGCCCTTTACGAAAGCCGTACTGAAAGTCCGTTATTATAGAAAACTTGGTAATAAAGGAATCGAGCTGTAAAAAAATAACCCGTTCTAGAACTTTTGAGAAAATAGGCACCAACGATATCGGCCTATAATTTCCCAAGTTACCTCGGTCTCCGCCTTTGAACAGGACTATCACTTTTGCTATTTGCACACTACGTGGAAATTCGCCATTTGATAGGCATCTGTTAAATATGTGAGTAAGTATGGGATTAGGTCGGCAACATACTTCACAGGTGCTAGCTGGATACCAAAAATGTCACTGCTTTTGCTATTACGCAAGCCACATAATATGGAGTAGACTTCATTGTCATTTACTGGACTCAGAAAAAAGGAGTCATTCACAAAGCCAACGTCAGGTGCAGAGATTGATTGCGGCCGAGTATCTGTGGCAATACCTACAAAATGTTGATTGAAATGATCAGCTAGAGCCACTTCCAGATAGCACAACACCATTCACTTCGAGCTCCGTAATTGGTGGCGTGATGTTCCTACGATGCAACACAGAATCGATCCTTTTCCATAGGACATGAAAGGTACTTAAACAAGAGTCATCAAACAGTTGTCGGTAATATGCATAATATTGTTGTCGATAATATATATATATAGTTGTCGTCCCTAGCGCCACGAAGCTCAGCATTTAGTTTGTTTCGGAAGTTCTTGAAATCCTGTCGTTTTTGTGGGTCGCGTGTTTTCAAAAACTTCTTATACAGGCAATCTCTCTTACGCATCTTCTGGATATGGGATGAAGTAATCCAGGGCTTTCTGATTGTACTGGATTTTTTTCTGGTCTTGCATAGAAAGTGAGCTTTATAGGTATTACTAAATTTATTTAGAAAAGCATCATATGCACCGTCTATCGTGACTTCAGAATAAACGAAGTCCCAGTTTATATTACTGATAGCTTCTCGAAAACTATCCAATGCACTGTCATTTATGCATTGATCCTTAGCTATGAGTACGTTACAAGTGTTCTCAACAAACAGGAATATAGGTAAATGATCACTTATGTCAGAGACTATAGCGGCTCCTTTCAAGAGAGATATATCTTCATTTGTAATAAAAAGATCTAACAGCTGATAAAGTTTCCGTTATTTGAGTGGGTGTATTTATGATATTTGAGAAACCATATGAATTGATCATATTCTGGAAGCTCAAACTCTGCTTGGTGTTGTCAAAAAGATTTATGTTAAAGTCGCCTCCTATAAACAGCCGGTAGTTTTTTACATTACAAAACAGAAACAACCGTTCAAGATAATTCATTAGCTCATTTGTGTTACCCGATGGGGACCTGTATAAGACCGTAAATAAAAGTGATTGTGATTGTACACATAACACTTCATAATCAGCAGTGCACTCAGAAAAGGAATCGAGTTTTTCAGCTCTCAGACATGTCTTGCGAATAATGCTACTCCGCCACCCCTCTGATCCTTCCGGCCGACACAAAAGATGTCGTACGTTGGAAAAAACAGCAATTCCTCTCTTTCACCGCACCACGTCTCCGTAAACATGATAACATCGAATCTTATATTCATACTAGAAAACAGTGTTACAATGTTGTCTTCCTTGTTAGAACAGAGCGTACATTGTGATGGACCAATGATAAAGAACTGCCAACAAGACTGGAAAGTTCAGTCGGAAGATAAGGCATAAAAACTTAGATCTACAAATAATAGCAATAGAAACTAACATATCTTTTCCAAGTCATCACTAAATACAATGTGAACAACTGGCGTGGTTTCTGTTTTGCGTACGAAAATTTTCCCGTTTTTTTGTTCATACATATTTTCATCCGAATTCACGTTTGCGTGCAATCACAGAACCAAGGATACGTTTCATTGCTGGACAAAGATGTTCGTTAACAAAAATAGTACATGTGGGAAAGATGTCCAGATCACTGGTAGTGAGCCGTTTTTTCTTCGCTTTTTCTAAAACAATGTCTCGTTTCGTTCGACTTACAAACTGCACAATAATATGGGCTGCTTCCTTATTGTTTTTGATTGGCACTCTGTGGCACACCTCGACGTCTCCGGCATCTATGACCTCTCCTAACAATGTACCGATTTTAGTTACCATGCTTATGATATTTTCATTTGGAAGAGGATGGATGCCTTTTATTTTAATATTTCGGTTTCTGCTGTACTGTTCACACTGTACAATGCTTGATTCATTTTCTCTAGTCTGTCTCTTCAGGTAGGCACATTCCTCCTGCAATTTCTTGTTCGTTTTCTTTAGTTCACCGTGTTCCTTTACAAGCTCGTTCACAGTGATTTGGAACTCCTCAAATGACTTATTTATGAACCCCAGACTAGCGTTCACTTCACGGATTTCTCTCCTGAAGTCTCTTTCAATTCCATCCCGCAGCTCCTTTAGCTCATTTCTCAAATCTTGCTTAAAATCCGCAAGGAGTTTAGACACCTCTTTTGTCACAGACATGATTATACATACACACTCGGTGGCAGTGCTGGCAGCAATACGAACAAATATAAGAGTAAGAGCCTGCTACCAACCTGCAAGAGTTCAAGAGGAGCAATCAGTCGTGATGCGGAGCCTGCCAGCACTGCCAAGTGACTGCGGTCGAGCTGCAGTGGCTTCTTAAACAAGTTTCGAGCGATGACGTATAATCCTAAATGCAATGTTGTGCGAGGCGATAAGACTGTTCTCGCTGCGTACTCTTAGATAGGTAGCACTGGGCGTAGACGAATAAGCTTTTGTACGATGCTGTGCACGACGACAGCAATGCTTTCTGCAAGAGTTCAAGAGGAGCAATCAGTCGTGGTGCGAAGCCTGCCAGCACTGCCAAGTGCTGGCTTTCAAAAATTCTGAAATTAAAAAAAAATTCAAAAAATTCAAAAATTTTACTTTCTTTGTCGAAAAATCATAGTCTAAAAATGGGCCCTGTGCAAAAATCGACGAAATCCCCATAGGCGCAATGCATTAAAATTCATTTGACCTGGGTGCACTAGATATACGCGTACATTCTGCTACTGCCATTCTTGTTTCCAGGAGTTCTTTACATGGTGTTCTTACTTCTTAGACGATGACATCTTAAAATTCTTATTCAATTTTGCTGTTAATTGGCATAAACGCAATTTCTCATTGTATTCATGTCCTGTAAGGTCGCTTCCCGCGAAGCTGTTCGGTATAGCGGGGGAGCGTGCCGACGGGAGGGTGACCGCGAATTCTGCGAATGGTTGGGGGCCGATATGAGTTTACATTCGTCGTTGTATAACAGGAAAACGACGCGAACTTCGACGGCAGGTACAATAAGGCGCGGCTGTTGGAACAGGTCGGTATTCATCTGTCCGACCAGGTTAAAGTATTTTCCACCCTTCGTCGCTTCGTAACGTTGTTTCGGACCGCGAGACGAGACGTCGTAACCGTTTTTTAAATGTTCGTCGTCCTCGACGAAGAGTCCAGCCGCGTGCACGGTCTCTTGAGCCAGGGGCGTGGAATGAAGCACGACGTCCAAAATACTCCTGTAGGCGTACAACTCGTTGGAACTGACGAGCTTGTTGTCCGCATAAACGGTGACCGTTTTAAACATGCCACTCAACGGGTGGTTTATTGGGAAACCGACATCTTTCTCGTCCATTTCTTCTCCGTCCTCGCGAATAATGCGCGCGGTCAAAGACACGAAGCTGCCGTAAATATCGAAGTATGCCCATTGCAAATTTTGAATAGAAAATTCGATCACTGCATTATTTACCCAGTTGACCGGATAAAAGAATTGGTACGAAGTATCTTCCACGCTGCATAGAATGGAAGGGGGTTCGAATATCATCACGTCACTCGTCAGACAGAGCGGCGACCGTTGCGACTGTTTTTTGTCTTTCATTGACGTCATGATGACCGGAGCGTACAGCGGATGTGTGACCCTCACGGCGAACCAAAGATATCTGCAGGTGCGTCGTGTGTCGGCATCCTTTGTTGTCTTTTGCGACGTTTCTTTCTATTGTTCCTTCCAAAGCCCTCCGTGGAATCCAGCACACGTCTCTCCCCGTTGCTATGACCGTCTTTTTTACTGTGCCCGATATTCCTTCGCCGTCGGCCAAATTCCGCGTTTCAACGCTTTCACAACGTTGAATCACATCGACGCATGAATAAACCAGTGAACACTTCTACAAACTGTTCTGCCGATTGGCATCACCGAAACACGGAACACAAGAGGACGCCTTGCCGGCCGATTTTATGATAAGCATCTTCTTTCGTTGTTTCCAGAGCAGAAAAGACGTTTTTGTGGCACGTAATCGTAATCCTGTCTTTGGTGTCAGGCCTCAAAATCCGACGGCGCCCGAACGCGCTCTTCACGCTCCAACCGCACCAGCCCACGAAGCATTCCAGTTCCGTAGTTGATAGACTGTAGGTGGGATAATAGTCGTGTCCAGGAACAGCACAACACGCGTAGAATCACAAACTGTTCTGCCGATTGACATCACCGAAACACGGAACACAAGAGGACGGACGCCGTGCCAACCGATGCGAGCTATTTCGAAACTATGCTGAAACTGCTGAAACGGCCGCCGGGACGCTGCACACACATGAGCGCGTACAAAATGCGATTTCAAAACGTTGTCGACCAATCGGAGCGCGCACAGTCTGGGCCAATGAGCTTGCAACGTTGTAGATTGGTGCAGTGGTACATACTCTACAGCCGCATCCTCGGTTACCTGAGGAGGACTGGCTTCACCGCACGACCTGCCTCGCGCGATGCCAGCGAAGCGTCGAGCGCCTGTGCGAGCCGAGGGTCCAATTCGACGGCCTTCACGTCTACGGGTAAGACGAAGTCGTACGCGAAAGAAACGTTAAATTCTGAAAGGGCTTTTCAAAAATTCCTCTCGAGATCCGAAGTGACGCAAAAAGTTCTCCCGGCTTCGACCGTGTCCTCGAAAGAAACCCCGATTTTCGCATCTTGCCTTTCATATCCGATATTTAAAAAAGCGTGCTTATGCTGAGATCCATCAGACCGACTTTATAGCGATTCGATAGCTGAAGCGGGCTGTCGAAAGCTACCGTGAAGGTGATGAGTTTATTCGACGGAAAACTTATCCATGCTGGCGTTCGAGAGGAGGTGGACGTAGATGTCTGACGTCATTTCCCAATCTTGACCACGTCGCTGCTTGGAACCCAACTGTCGTGTTCTTTGTCGTAACCGAACCAGCGAACCAAGGAGAAGCTCTGACCGTTCACTTTCTTCTTTCTCAGCACTTTTGTTACTGGCCAAGGCTGATTGACGTCTCGGGTTACGACGGGTTGAGCTTCTTTTCCACGGACGGTACGATGGGCTTCCCATTTATTTTATTGAACAGCTCCAATTCGTTTTCGGGTGTGACTTCGGATGGGCTTGTGCCCAACGTCCTGTGTTTGGTGTTGTTGTAGTCGCGCACGATCTTGGGAAGTGCGGAAACGAAGTGGTATTTTCCGGTTACTCTAAAATAACGGAATATTCTGTCGCGTAAAGCCCGTATGACCCGTTCTGCCTGTGATGCTTTGATTACTGGAGAGAAGGTGGAATACATGTGAACCTTCTTTCGTGCCAGGTACTCCTTGACGGTCTTGTTGTAGAATTCCCCTCCTCTGTCGCAAAAGGTGCGTGTAGGCGCGTTACCTCCCCGGAATAGTCTTATCATGGCCCTTTTCATTTCGGCGGGGCGTTTCGTCTTTAGCGGGACGGTGCGCAGAAAACGGGAGAGGGAATCGATCGCCACGAGAATGTAGCGGTAGCCACCGTTGAACCTCTTGTATTTTGAAAAGTCGGCGAGATCCATTTGCCATACGTCGTTGATCTTCAGCGCGATGATGCGTCTCCTATTAAACTTTCTTCTCACCGGATGGTGTAGCGTGTAGGCTTCCAGCTTTTTGAGAATGGCGAGAGTCTTCTTTTTGCTCAAGTGATGCGCTTTTCTATAGCGGTCCACTCCCCCAAAACCACCCTCTGGTTTCTCATATCCCTTCATAATGCGTGGTTCACACTACAACTTCTCTCCGTTGCGGTTACGGTGCGGATCCAGTGCGGAGGCGGCTGTCGTACGACACGCTGTTCAGACACATGCGTTCTTGATACGTCAAACGCTTGTGGTTGACCAATCACGTCTCCACTCCACCACGTCTCCATTCCACAAGCAGCCATGAACGGGCAACGTGATGTGGTCGGCGAAGCTTTGAATCTCTGAATGAATCTCTGTACTCGGCTCGGCGTGGGTCGTAGAGCCTCTGAAATTAGAGCTTCTTGTTTTGCCAACGTGCTTTCACCGGAGGCAGCCATGTTGGAAAAGCACGCGACAGCACAGCAGTGATGCGCTTGCGCGGAGCGCGTTCGCTCATTGGTCAGCTGCATCTCCGCAGGTAGCCCGTACCGCATGGACTTCGGTCGCTCTTGCGGTGCGTGTGCTTTTCGGAGTGTCGCGCTTCGTTGTCATGACAACCGTGTCGCGCCGCATCCGTAACGCATGAAAATGCAACAGTGTGAACCAGGCATAAGTCGTCCACGCAATTGAGGCTTGCTGCTGCTGCTGCTGCTACTGAGGCTCGCGAGATTTGGGCAGAGAAATCAGTCGAAATAGTTTCGAGGCTTTGGGGAACTAGGAAGGTTTCTTTCCCGTCTTACGTTGCAACAAATAATTGACGAGTTCGTAAACGGAGGCGTGCCTGATGGGCTTGCCTGATTCGGAGACACAACCCTCGCGATCCCAGGAAATAACTTTTTTTAATTCCGAGACGACCCTTTCCGCTTCCTTTTCGTCCACCTCTGGAGAGAGGAGCGAATAGTCAGTCATTTGTAGCGTCGGAGGCCTTGTTTTTATTGTCGTAGGGATAGAATCCGTACTCCTTGGGAACGCGATGCATTGCCTGCAGTATGAGTTTCGCTTCGTCACTCTCCTTCGAGGAAAGAATGTTTCCGATGGAGCCGGTCACTCCAATTCTCTTGTCCATTGGCGAAAAGGTTCAACACGGCGGAAAGCAGGAGAGGAACCACCGACAAAAGCACGCCCTGCCCTCGCTGCTGAGACAGATTGCGATTCAAACGTTTCGGATTCTTGTGAAACTTTTTGTAGGCGAGCCGACGTAAGAAGCGTTTGTGCTTCTTCAAACGGGCGAACATGTCTGGAGCTAGAGCGACCTTTCCGTTCAATACATTGAGGCAAATTTTGGAGAGGTGTTTCATGTCGGACGAGGAAGAACGTCTCAAGACGTCACGACGGTGCGGAGGGGGTAGAGTAGAGAGCACTTTGAGTAAAGTGAGGTGAGGGCGGAGATTCATTTCGGAGCGTAGATATATTGACATTCTCCCGGAAAGATATTGCTATGCAACCTGTGATCCTCGTGCGTATAGTTGTGAAGATCCACGAGTAAATAAGCGCGGGGGACGACATCGCTTGTTTATATATGCGTCCAGAAAATACTCCAATCTTTTTCTGCCAAATAGCTGTTGCCCGAAATGTTCCATCTGGTGGACGCTGGACGCTGGTGTGCGCCACAGGACGACGTAACTGGCGTTGTAGGATATAGTTCTAAAATGGCTACTGTTGAAAAAGACATTTTGAACGAGTAAGAAGATTGACGCGTTGCCGTGGTGAGAACCCCGAATGAAAAAATCGGTCACCTCCTTCAAGGAATCGGTGTCGGTCAAGTAATCGTCGACGACGATGAGCGTAGCGCGCCGCAAAGGTGGGCACCCTCACGAGGGCGTGCGAGAGTGATGGTTTCCTCACCCTCACCTCGTGATATTTGAGGTGAGGTGAGGGCCAATTTTTCTGGTGATGTTTGAGGTGAGGTGAGGAAAATTTTCAATTTTTCTAGTTTAGGTGAGGAAAATTTTCAAAAAATTTTCAGGTGAGGTGAGGTGAGGTGAGGAAAACTTTATGAAAGCGCACTTTATGAAAACTTTTTCCGCGCGTACACGGGATATATTTCCTTTTTGCAGCTTCTGTCTCACCTGGGCGGGGACTGTCCTTCTCTCTCGCCGGTGACACGCTTTACGCGTATAACAATCGTTCCACGAAGCGTTTTCTGTGATTGATTAGGCCAAATCTGCCAGCAAAAAAACAAAAAACGTCACTTGACTAAACAATTTCACGAGTTCATTGGCAGTCACTCAAAGCCAACGTTACTTTACTGATGAAGATTCTTCAATCCCTGCGAACATCACATCGAATACACAAATAGCTTGAAAAAATTGAGGTGAGGTGAGGGAAATTTCAAAAGAAATTGGAGGTGAGGAAAAGTCTCAAAAACTCCTTTGAGGTGAGGTGAGATGAGGAAAAATTTCAAACCATTTTTTGACGTGAGGTGAGGTGAGAAAAATCTTCAAATAATTTTTGAGGTGAGGTGAGGTGAGGAAAAATTTTACAATTTTGTTGAGGTGAGGTGAGGTGTGGGAAAAATTTTCAAAACATTTTTGACATGAAGTGAGGTGAGAATAAATTTTCAAAATAATTTTGAGGTGAGGTGAGGAAAATTTTTCTTGCTGAAAATTGAGGTGAGGGCGAGGCTCGTGAGGACAAACACCCACCTCTGAGCGCGCGACGTGTCCCACTCTCGTGGTAGCTCCATGGTAAATTTTACAGAGTCCCCAAATTCGTCCTGCATGCTCGGCGAAGCATATTTCTGCACGTAGAATATTTGTGACGGAGGCTTGTCCACGACGTCGTTCAGGTTCCTCAGCACCTTCGCAACGAATGTGGACTTATCGCACATGGAGGGGCCGCTTAAAATACAGCGAAAAGGATGGCGGAAACGAAAAGGTTCGGGGGAAGACATGCTGCGGGTGTACACGTTGCGCAAAGAGAAAGAAGGGACTGAGACTAGTATAAAAATGCATCTCTTTTATTTACACGTCGTCGTCGTCCTCTAGATCGGAACTGCGTTCCCAATACAGATTATCCAGGCTAAAATTGGACTTCTTTTTCGTCAGTTTGTCCACCGCTAAGATGCGGTCGAGCGCCTTCATCTTGTCCTGACACACTTCTGGACGTGCTTGCAACCATTCCAGGCCGTGGACTTGAAAGGCTTCCTCCACGATGCCTCGAATAAATTCCCGAAGTTCTTCGTTTTTTGTCTTTCCCCGTCGGGGAGAAACGCAGGAGAATAAACCACAGATGGCGTTTTCCATGTATCTGTCAGAATGATGACGCGAGCGCAGTGCGCGCTGCCTTTATACAGCATTTTCAAATAAACACGCGCAAAGAAAAGACAGCGAAATCGAAACGGAGAAGCAACCCGTTGCCGCTAGGAGCGCGAGCAGTGAAAGGAGAGAGCGAAACCGAAACGCGGAGAGCCCGCGAGGAGATGACCGCACGATGACGTCCGGCCGAGCTCAGCGCAGGCGCAGAGAGCGCGAGGAGCGCGTGCGCGCATGCGTACCGGCCGCGGAGAGGCGCTCCAGTCACTTGCGCTCTGGCTCTCGTGGATTGGGGACGTGCGGTCGGTGTCTCCGCCGTCCCTGCGCTGCGTCAGTTGAGCCTTTGGCTGTCGTCAGATCGGACGCACCGTCGCCGCGGCGGAAAAGGTGAGTGATTTGCCGTGCTCGATGTTTGCGCGTTGTTTTACCGCGCTCGTGTTAAGCCTTTTCTCGCATGTTTGCCGTAACGGATAGGCCTTATTCCCTGTACGCGCATGTTTAGACTTGTTTAGCAGTGACCCGCAGCGTACCAAGCCTTTTCTCCGTGTTGACTCACGTTTAGCGTTGTGAGCCTAGCATTTTGTGGTTGTCGTCTTGTGTTAGCTGTTGAATTTCGTAGCGTTGTGCGGTGACGCTGTGGTTAGGCCTAACCGGTCGCCCTAAGCCTTTTCCCCGATGTGAACTGTTTTCTCCGTGCTGTTTAGCAGTAGCGGTTAGGCCTTTTCCACGCGCTCTGGCATGCCTAGACTTGTTGAGCAGTATTGCAATTTTACCTGCCGCTAGTATCTTGTAATGTCTTTCTCGCATAGAGCTATGATGGTGGCATCATCTGGTGTGATGCCATGCAACTAGGTGGCCACCTGTCGTCGGTCTTTGCAACTACCGGCCGTCAACAAGCAACATGGTGGTCGCTGGTCAGAGCGGTTTCTTCGCCACGGCGTCGTTGATTTGTAATAAATTGTTTCTCTCCACTCTATTTCTATCTGTTTTTTCTTTTCTGTGGACACAGGTTGCCGCCAACACACAACTGGTCTGGACACGAGTTAGATCCCAGGCAAAAATCTAGGATGGTCCCAGACTGGCACCACAGTTGTTCCAGTTAGGTTCAGGATGACCCCAGCCAGTTGCAGAGTGGTATACTCAGGTCCCATTGTGGATCCTTGGGTAGCATGAGTGGTTCCAGTGTGCCTCCAGGCTGGGTCCTGTCCGGCCTTCCCTGTTGAAGTCAGGCCCCATTGTGGTATTTAAAGTGGGATGTGTTGCCCACTGTGGTGTCCATCCTGGGAGCTCAGCCCACTTGAAGCCAGGTTCCATTGTGGGGATGTCTGGCTCCAGTGTTGTGCGGTCCCACTTGATATTGGAAACCACTTTGAAGACAGTAGCACGCATGAGTTGCATGTTCCGTGGTCTCTTACAATTACGTGTTCCTATGTAAAACTTTCTGGCTTGATTTCAAACTACTTTATCACAGGGCCAAGGTACTACTTTTGTTAAATATGTGCGATTATATAATGTTTTGTATTTCTATTTTTCCTCCTGGGGGTACGTCTCTTTTCAAGCTGCTTGAGCAGACTCTCCAGCTGTACTGCTTTTTTCCTTTGGAAATAAAATTTAGAAAATAAACTGTTTCCACTGCATCACACTTCCCACATCTGAGTTTCCCACTGAACTGAGGTCATTCTACCCACAAAATAGCTGTATACATTTATTTCTTGCTTAGTTGTAATAGTTTTACTCAATACAAGGTGTGTCCCAGTGAAAAGGTGACTGCTGTCAAGTAAAATGGACGGCATCAATAGTGTTTAATTTTTATAATGGGTCATTGAAAGTAGTCACCCGCCGACTCACTGCGCCGCTGGACCTGCCCGTGAAACTGCTTGAAGCAGTGCCTGAAGTCTTCCTTCGGTATAGCTCTGAGGAACTCGTCGCAACGCTTGAATGTCCTCTATGGAGTCATGCCGTGTCCCCTTCATAGCAAGCTTCAGCTTTGGCAACAGCCAGAAGTCGGCTGGAGACAGGTCTGGGGAATAGGGCGGATGATCGAGGACAACAACGCCTTTCTTTGCCAAGAAATCACGCACAGCCTTCGCATTGTGCGCAGGGGCATTGTTGTGCAACAACGACCATGATCCTAGTTTGCGGTACTCCAGCCTCTTGCGAAGAATTTTGCACCACAAGCGCGATAAAACACCGACGTAGTATTTCGCGGTTACTGTCTGACCCTGTATAATGTATCCAATATGAATTATTCCCTTTGAATCAAAGAAAATGGTCATGAGTGTTTTGACTCGACTCTTCTGCATTCTTGGCTTTCTGAGCTTCTCGTCATCTGCCGATCTCCATTCGGTGCTCTCCCGTTTTTTCGACGGTTTGTACTGGACGCACCACGTTTAATCGCCCGTTACGATGCTTGGGAGGAATTCAGTATCCTCTGCTGCGGTTACCTGCATGTCTCTGCAGTGCTCCAGTCCGGCGCGCTTCTGGTCGCTTGTCAGAACATGAGGCACAAATCGTGCGCAAAGCTTTCGTTTTTGCAGGTCTTCCGTCAAAATGCGATGCACGCTTGTTTTGGGAAGGCCGGTGAGCTCCTCGATGGGTTGCACAGAGATACATCGGTCTGAAGCAAGCACTTCCGCAACTCTTTGCACGTTTTCTTCATTTCGGGATATCTTCGAGGCCACCGGCCGTGGATCATATTCCAGGGCATCCCTGCCATCACGAAACCTCAAAATCCACCTGAAGACACTTTTACGACTCATTGCCTCAGTTCCATACGCAGTTTGGATCATCTCAAAGCTTTCTGTTGCAGACTTTCCCAAGTTCAAGCAAAATGTCACATTGGCACGCTGCTCCATCGTTGAAAAGTATACAAAGCGATTGTCATGTCAACGCAAATTCAAATCCGGCGGTTAAAAAGTGGTGGTGGTGGTGATGGTGAAAGGACTTGCCGTTGTCGGCCTCACGTATGTGGGCAACGTCACGACTGACGCCCTGGGGAAATGTGCGTCCTGGGCCGACTTCTAGGGGAACTGCGCCGACATATGTCTGAAAGCGTCTGAGGAAAACCCAGGAAAAACCCCAGACAGCACAGCCGGCACCGGTATTCGAACCCGGGTACCTCCCGGTTAAAAAGTGCCAACCATCTGAAATTCGCTTCAGCCAATAGCTGAGGGACTGCGCTACGTATTCCATGTGCTCGACAAAACATAGCGCCACAAGCACGCTCGCGAGCGCGCCAGTCACCTTTTCACTGGGACAGACATATGGGGACATTCAAACAGACAGAAGATTACATGGCATATGAAGGGTAACTTAACACATGTAATGCTATGATGATAACTTTGCACCTCCGGTTTGTAACACTTACTGAGGTCAGCAATTCAGTGGCACTTTAAGGGCAAGCTTGCGTACGGTTTCTTTCAAAACAGAAGTTCAATGCAGTGTCATATATGTGGGATTTTGCACATCTTAAATAACTCCTAGGTGGGCAAAGTTAATCCACAGGTGGCGTCGGTTATAATTGTAGTTGTCATGTGACGGAGACTCTTAATTGTCCTATGATGACAGGTCAAAGAAAACATTTAAAGTCTGCTTCAGTTACGTCCACTCATATTTGTTGCACAATCGCACAAAGTACGTACTCCCTGCGATCGTAAGGTACATACAGGGCCTTACATCCGAATTCAGTTCGTACAGGACCTTCCGTTGCTGTCTCACCACCTTCTTGATGTGGTCCACACTACAAAAGCTGGTGTGGCTGTAAACATGCGATGCTATGTACACAGGAGTGCACAAAGATGTTCTCTGCCCTTAAGTATTTGCTGTCCAGCAGTAATGACGTGGAATCTCTCTTCGATGGACGACTGTAACTCGTGCTGTGAAGAAATTATCCACCAATTGACACACGGTCATATTCTTTGATCCCCTGTGTGTGTCCAATCTGCCCGCTTATCCAATCCAGCATGTCTTCTGAGACTGTCCTTGGTGTGCCGAGGGTTTCAATAGTGCTGCTGAGGTTTGGTTTGCTGTGACTGCAGGCATTCTGCACAGCTCCAGATGCCATACTCCTCAGTTGGAAGAAGTTGTTCCGCATCAAAATGCGAGAAAAAATCTGCAGTGACACCGCATTCGACGATGAAACCAAATACAAAAGGTGTCCCATGTTCGTTTCAAATGCAAAGCATGAGATTCCCCACAAAGGTCCATGTGGCGACACACTTTTTGGCAAATGAAGTAAGGCGTGCACATTTGACTTCATCTCCCTTTCGTGGTACAAAAATTGAGTCAACACAACAAATTTGGTCAGCTTATTCGTGCTTTCAGTCACGACATCTTGTGTTACCTGATTCTTTAAGAGTAGGTAGATGCCAGACACTAGCAGGACAAAATGCTCATGATAGGCAGAAGGCAAAATGCCATGAACACAAGGAATACAGAAGTAGAGGAGCCATTACTGCAGTTCTCCAGCCTTCCAGTAACCTCTCTGCTTTATAGACTTTGGACAACGCGTATAGCATGACGGTGGCTTCAGGCCTTTCAGTCGTTCATCAACAAGCCGACACTTTGAAGGCGTGCCAATATACGGGGGGCGTTCAAGTCAAACCGGGACATTCTGTCTATGGTGAGCTAGAAGGATTGGTGTGTTGAACGGCGGTTGCAAACGGGTCGTGCCGGCAGGTGGCAACGAAGGGCTCGGCTCGCTCTCGCTGCGCGCGCCCTCGTGGTCACGTGGTCCGATGTGCAAAGAGCACCGCGGAGAACCCTAGAGTGCCTGCGATAGGCGAAATTGAAGCATTACGCCGCAAATTCGAGGGAAAGAAAGATGCGCGCGTGCTGGTGCGTCACGCTGATAAACTCGATAAACTTGATAAACTGCTGACAACAGGGCGTGCTTGAAGTCGGTGCAAGGTTCTGCCTAGGAATTGGCAGTAATATTTTCGTTTTTAATGTATGCTAGAGGTAGCGCCTTAACGTTCAAGAAGAAAATGACACTTGATGATTCTCCCGTTTTGGCACATTGCAAGAAGGTGGCGAAATTTTCGCTACAGTATTTTGAGTTACGTGGTCACGCTTGGATTTCGTTATCCACCCCGTTCCACGCTGCTTGTAGTGAGCGAATGCAGCTTTTGTGCGAAACGTTAAGGTATCCTTGGAATTCTTTGGTGTGAATAAGTTTTGCACATAGAGACACACTGAGATTTAATATAGTATATGCTCTGGAAATCAACTGATGTCGTTCCGCTGAGATCAGCTATTTTCAATTTTCGAAAACGTAGCGATACATGTAGAGTACACAATACACTCAGAGTGTTTGAAATTGTCGAGGAACTAATACCTAAACCAACTCGTGTCACCCAATTACAGAAAGTGAAGAATGCTAGCATCATCAGAGATTTACGTTCCTATGAACAGAAGGTGTCTGTTCAAAATCTATAAACACAAGGTGTCTGAGTTGACAAAAAAAATATAGAAAATACTCATTTAATAATGCCTTGGTGAATAAGGAATGTGGCACAGAGAAGAGAGGTGGCAGGAACTGTAAAAATGTAAACAGAACGCTGCTTGATCGTTGCATTGTCGTGGTTGTCCGGTTTCAAAGACAAATATGTGGATACAGTTTTATCGCGAAACCATCGGGGGAAGGCGTAACACTGAATCGACACGAGCTAGTAAGAACAGCTGGTGATTTTGCCTTATTTAGTGACTCTAATCTTGTCAGATGCCATCAACATTCCCGAAATGATGCAGTACATCGCGTCAAAAAAGTAAAAGGAAGATTAATGAGACTCCTTGAAAAGGGATTGCCAGGATGTGTACGACAAATAGTAAATTCTACACAGGGCCGGTGTTAGGGGTGTGCGGGGCAGGGGGCAAAGGCACATCGCGGGGCCTGTTTCACATGATTAAGTGCATACTTGATATTAAAAAAAAAGTAATCCCTCGTTGAAGGCTTCGTGCGCGGGGTCTATGCAAGCGCCTTACTCCCCCCCCCCCCCCCATCACCGGCCCTGGTTCTACACGAGGTAATCATTGTGAACATCGTAAAATGAGGTTGAATTTCAAGTGGCGCGCATATTCCAAAGATAACTGACGTGATTTTTAGTTACTTTTCGAGATAATTGCACGCTAGTTGCAACCGCATGCACACCGTGCACACACACACATGGGATGATGATGGGACCCGCGATCAACCGCTGCCGGTACATTGCTTTTCCAGAAGTTCGTTCGCTCTACCGGTACCGTACACGAACTGGACAAAAGCGCTTGTTACAGAAAACTAGAGCTGCGTACAGTATATGGTTGTGCATCGAAAATGACATCCTACAGTAATTACTTATCACAGTTGCGCGATGGCATTCACACCAGCAATCTGATGGGTGCCAACTGCCAAGGGCACTTGAACAAACCCAGACGTCCATCGGCCAAACTTTTTCTCAAGTGAGAGTATCCAAATGGCACTGAAAGCGTCCCGCAACATTACATAAGGACTAGCATGAACCATGAGTTAGCTCGAACTTCAGACTGTGGTGACTAGATTGAGTATTGCTCATGTAAGACCACTTCTGTCGTGGGAACAGCCAGGATATTTTGAGCGACGATTGTGCAGTGTACTTGCTTGACACTTTACCGCCAAAAATCTACAGCGAACAACGGAAAGGTCATAAAAAGGAAAGTACTCCAAGTATAACAAGAAATATCAGTAACATAAGTACAGTATAGAGTCCCTAAAATTTGGAGACACATTCACAGTGCAGTACTTGAGACCTCGTTAGGACACTTCACATCTCTACCTGCAATTCAGCACTTCGCCAGCTTGTTCTTGCATACCTTAATTCGGCACACTCAAATATTCCACATTTGTCTCTAGAAAAGCGCTTCATCTGTCCGCGTTATCACGTATTGTGGCCTGTGACCGAATGTCGCTGCTTCCTTTTCCTTTTTCTTTGTTATTGATAAAGAAAAGCTTTCTCCGCGCGCGAATGAACCACCCACGATTGAAATGCCCCGTTGTTTCATGATGTATCACTATTCCTTTTTTGTTGTTTTTTTTGTTAGAATGTTGAGAACGAATAATGCTTTCTCACTGCCTGCACCTTCGCACATTACAGCTGATAATAACCGCAGAAGAAAGACACTGTGACGCAGGGCAGTAGATAAATATATTATTTTTTGTCATTCGCATCTCCAAGTTTAGCTACGTTCTTCCATTCTTGTTATTGGGCACTCGTGCCCAACAGGTGACACATGAAACAGCACACATTCAACAGCACGCATACACTTTACACCAAATGATTGGTCTCCGAAACTCACTTCCTTTATTTCGTGTATGGACTCTCATTCGAGAAAGAATAGCTAGCGACAGGAAGTGATTTTAATCGGTTGTTATGTGGATGTGAACAGCAGGTGCATTATCACCAAAGTTCTTGACATTCCATCCTGTGTGCTTGTCTAACAAAACATTTATTTTGTACCAGTACACCCCCGTAATGACCCAGAACAGGGACAATAGCATGGCAAATAGACGTCAGGAGGCTTATAACACAAACACAACAAGTAGCGATGCTGCATCTATTATAGCCACACTCAGTATAATTTACTTACATGAAATGCATTGTGGAGCGTAGGACATATGGTAACCGAATTTGATGAAGCACTCGTCGGCGAAGCATAGTACGTGTTGCGAAGCACTGCACGCCTCTTCGTTTCCGATCCGGACCATACCCGAAGCGACTAAGATTTACCCAACCGCCGAGAACTGAGCTCGACCACTACAACTTGATCGCTCTCCCCGTTTCGAGCGATCGAGGGACCGTTGCTGGGCAAAGGACTCATACCACATCTCTGCTCGTCCGCGGCAGGACACGATATGAAAGGGGACTGCTCACAAAAACAAACAAACAAAAGGCAGGGCGACGACTCAGGGCCCGAGCCTGTTCGGAGTTGACACGAATCCGAACCGCGCTTGACGTAAGTAGTAAGTACTGCACTCTCATAGTGCACAACGCTCAACTGTCCTGAACACGATTTAATTAGCAATTAGAGCTAATTGGGACCCCCCACATTAATCAGCACCTTCCAGGGAGCCACCACACTAATTGGGGAACGTCTATCTCGTGTCCAGACCAGCTGAGCGTTGTGCACTACGAGAATAAAAAAATAAAAAATAGATAGAGATAGAGTGGAGAGAAGGAGTTTAGTTGAAGATCAACGACGCCACCTTGAAGAAAGCGGTCCGGAACGGCTGCTGACCGTCGCTGGGCGACGGAGCACAGAGGCAGGTTGCAAAGCATCGCAGCTATGACCACCAGTTCAGGACATCTTGTGAAGTCAGCTGTGACGTCATCATGGCATGTCTGGGCAAGTTAGGACAGCTCTGGACATGCAAGGAGAAAAACACTCGTAATACAGTGGCTGGGAAAGCAAGAGTAAATATGCAAACCATCAATAGCTAACAAGAAAATAGAACTAGTTACACAATAAATGATCCCACTACAACAGGAGCGCAGAACGATGCGACTGCTCTATCCGACAGCCAGGCAGAGAACTGACTCGTAATGGTTTTTTTCTCCTGTATAAAGCCCCACAGCTGCACCCCCTAGCGGTTACTTTCTCAACTAATCTCACAACAAAATTATTAAGAATCACGCCAGCGCTACTCCCGTTCCCAAGGCAGAAGAAGATAGAAAATGGCGGGGATGCCCGGACAACAGCAACCAGCACCCGACGTGCACTGGCACGAAAATCGCAAACAAAGTGGGAACAAAGTGGGCGAAAGCATTAGTTACACAAAAAATCAGCTCACCACAGCAGGAGCGCAGACCGATGCGACTGCTCTCCGCGACAGCCAGCGAGAAATTGACTGGGACGCCGCTCCGCGGCCGCTACGCATGCGCGCTCCTAGCGCCCTCTGGGGCGACCACCTCCGAGAGGCTAAGAGAGAAGAGCATTCCTGCGCCCCCTGCTGGCCGTTCTCATTGGTCGTGACGTCATCCTATTGTCTCAGGGCTACACTGTTTTTTTCCACTAATGCTCCTCTAGACAAGGTCAACCTGAAACAATAGTGTTGCGGTATGACGTCATCATGCACCTGCGTGGCTCAAGGACGCGTTCGCTCTAGACAGGGGACCTATTATTTATTGAATCACTACCCCAAGATTATTTCCTTTATTCTTCTATAACGATTGCATAGGAAACTATTGCAGAAGAGCACCATGCATGAAAGTTGATCGTAGGAATTCCAAAGTCTTACTAAATGAGACTTGCAAAAAAACAAAATATCCTAACACGTAACTCCATCAACGGCCAATAAGAGGACTAGGCACTCAACAAATCAACACAGACTACGGGTAACCAGGAGCGCAGAACGATGCGTCTACTCCGTCCGACAGCCAGGCACGGAACTGAGTCGTAATACTTTTTCTCCTCTATAAAGTCATGCATCTATCCCTCTTGCGGTTGATTTCTGAACTAATTTAATCGCGAATTTATTAAGAATAGCACTATTCCCATTCAAGGCAGCACTATCGTCCTTGTTATTGCAGCACTATCGTCAACAATGTTCCTTGTCAAAAAGGAAAAAATACAAAGCGTCAACAAAGGAAAGCATGCATATCGGGGCATGTCAGAACACGTCAGGACAAATCGCACGACTGCTGGGCAACAGAGGAAAACAAAGAGACACTTGAACAGAGTGAAAAAGACACTCACCATCATTTTTCACATTCACAGCATTCCCTCATTGTAAATCCGCTCGTCACAAAATCCACCTGCATGGTCGAACACCATTCACCAGTGACGAACCACACATCCGCACCCCATCAGGGGCAGACAGAACCCCAGCGAAACTAAGCTCTTCCACTGACGGCCAACGCAATTGCCAGGAGCAGAATTAGCGTGCCCACACCCATCAGTGTCCGAGAGAGAAGTAAATCCTTGCGCCCCCTGCAGGCCGTTGTCATTGGTCGTGACGTCATCCTGCTGTCTCAGGGCTACACTGTTTTTTTTCCACTGATGCTCCTTTGGACAAGGTCAATCTACAATGAAGCCATGGCATGACGTCATCATGCACCTGCGTGGCTAAGGACGCGTGCGTTCTAGACAGGGGACCTGTTATTTATTGAATCACTATCCCTAGATTATTTCCTTTATTCTACTATAATGATTGCATAGGGAACTATTGCAGAAAAAACACCATAGACAAGAGGAGATTGTAGCATTTCATTCCCAAAGTCGTACTGTACAGGGAAAAAAAATGGTTCAGCAAGACATGTCCATCCCAGCCAAGAGCCATGCACCTAACTGAAATAATGACACTTTGTTCCTCCTGAATAAAGTCACACACCTGTCCCCCTCACGGTTACTCTCTGAACTAAATGAATCACAAAATTATTAAGAATAGCTCTACTCCCATTCAAGGCAGCACTATCGTCATCGTCAAGAATATTCCTTGTACAAAAAGAAAAAACTACATGTAGAAGGAAGGCATGTCAGAACAGGCCCAGGCATGTAAGCGCATGTTTGTCAGACAACAAGGGGGAAAAAGCGAAAAGAAACAAAGAAGAAAACCAGTATCAAACTATTTCTAAGCACACGCACTCCTCTTATTCAAAAACAGTGCTCATCATAAATCCGTCCAGGACAATACACACCATTTTTCTATTGCTACACTTTTTTCCAGTAGCGGTCAATGCATTGCTACAGACTGCGTGACGTCATCACATCCTGTCTGAAGAAGAAGACAGCGGCAAAGACTCCTATTATTTATTGAATCGCAAGATTATTTCCTTTGAACGATTTTTACCCCAAAGGCTCATGATGGTCATTAGAATTACAGTAAACTACCACTGCTCTTTTAAAATAATAAGTGAGACCACTCAACATCACCTCCAGGCTTATGTAATACATGACCCTTTCTATGCTCATACATTCGTTGTCTAAGGCTACACCTGCGAGCAAAAAGGCGCGGAAGCCGGGTGGGCAAACTTCCATTCGCGCATTGCGTGCAAAAAGGCGCGAAAGCCGGGAGCAAAGTTCCATTCGCGCACGCCAAAGCACAAGACAGAACGCCTTTATGGGAACATAATGGCATTACCACCATATTAATGATTTTCTACCTTGCATTGCAGTTCAGAAAGACTACTACAAAACTATAATTTTAGGAGCCTGTTAAAATTCTCCTTTCTATGCAAACTATAATTGCCCTATTATTTGGATCGCTATTAATGAAGCGCTCCAATTTTTTCTCTCTTCCCATTCAGCCTTGTCATGCAGTGAAGCAGACTCACATCCAAAATAATTAATTTACACTGAGGGTGCCGTGCTTCAGGAATTCCTATCCTGCGCTCAGATGCAAGCATTTCTTCACGGATACCTTTAACAGCTGACTTCCTCAACATACCGAGCTCCTAACAACATCTAACAAACAATCAGAGAAACCCTCTTCTCAGCTGCACCATGCGACTTTCTTCTGCGTAAAATCGGTGATTTGAGGAAGAGAGCAGCGAAAAATTGCGCGCACTTGTGCTTGACTTAAAAAACCTGAAGCATATGCTAATAAACTAAGAGAAAGACACTCATGTCTGGTATCTGATAGTGCGACATACACAGACGCATTGCCCTTGCGCAAAGAAAGCACAGGACAGGGATACACAAATTTCCTTAGGTGAGCAGGGAAAAGGCTTAAGACCGCAGGTCACCACACATCGCCACGCGGCTAGCACAACATGACACCAACAAGATACTAGCAGCGGGAAGAACTGCAACACTGCTAAACAAGACCAGACATGCCATGATGACGTCACAAATCAGGAAAAAAGCACACGCACGCACGCACGGAGGACAACGCATTAAACACACGGAGCGCTCAGGAATAATCGTAGCGTTACCGCACATCGCTACGAAGCTCAACGTCTAACACAAGACTAGAGCAACAAGATATTAGCGAAGGGTAAAAATTGCAACACTACCGAACAAGTCCAGTCATGCGACATCGCATACAAAACACTGCTCATCGGGGAAAAGGCCTAAGCCTGTGGCGGATCATCATAGAGCATACACAACTTCATTTTTTCTATTTTGCGGTCTACTAAACGCGGTCTGCTTGGAAAACGACGTACAAATTTTCTTAGGGAGCAGAGAAATATAGAAATTTCTACTCCGTGCTCAGATACCAGCATTTCTGCTCAAAAACCTGCAAAATTAAACACTGCTTACTTCGTCAAGATATCGAACACCCAACAAAATCAAACAAACAACCCCGCTTCCACTGAAAGAACACTATTCAGCTTTTACGCAGGAGGCTTTCTCTGCGTAAAAGTAGAGAAAATAAGAAAAGAGCAGCGAAAAATTACACGCACTTTTGCTCGCATAGCGATAAGAGAAAAAATAAAATAACGAGGCACACGCTAATAAACTGTGACAAAGACACCCATTTCTGCGATGAGATAATTATTGCATTGTGCTAAATACCCAATTGCATTGTTCCTGCGTGAAGAAACCACAGAAAAAGGACACTCAATTTATCTTAAGCGACCAGGAAAAGTCAATTCCACTCGGACAGCTTAATACCATAAAGTCTGAATTTGTGCAAAGAAGACAAAGCTTGAACAGCGCTACGAACGTGACAGATACATACTAACAAACAAACAACAGCAGGACCGGCGTCGGGCACTCATAAAATACCCTGCCCAAAACAAAGACTTCACGAGGGGGGGGGATATGTTTAATGCAAAGTAAGAAAAAAGGATAGGACGAGCGTTTTTAATGGAATTGCCTAGCGAACCTGGTGAAGTCGCCGGTTCTGCTGTTGTTTGTTTGTTAGTATGTATCTGTCACGTTCGTAGCGCTGTTCAAGCTTTGTCTTCTTTGCACAAATTCAGACTTTATGGTATTAAGCTGTCCGAGTAGAATTGACTTTTCCTGGTCGCTTAAGATAAATTGAGTGTCCTTTTCCTGTGCTTTCTTCACGCAGGAACAACGCAATTGGGTATTTAGTATTATGCAATAATTATCTGATAGCAGAAATGGGTGTCTTTGTCACAGTTTATTTGCGTGTGCCTCGTTATTTTATTTTTTCTCTTATCGCTATGCGAGCAAAAGTGCATGTAATTTTTCGCTGCTCTTTTCTTATTTTCTCTACTTTTACACAGAAGAAAGCCTCCTGCGTAAAAGCTGAATAGTGTTCTATCAGTGGAAGTGGGGTTGTTTGTTTGATTTTGTTGGGTGTTCGATATCTTGACGAAGTAAGCAGTGCTTAATTTTGCAGGTTTTTCAGCAGAAATGCTGGTATCTGAGCACGGAGTAGAAATTTCTATATTTCTCTGCTCCCTAAGAAAATTTGTACGTCGTTTTCCAAGCAGACCGCGTTTAGTTTACACAAAATAGAAAAAATGAAGTTGTGTATGCTCTATGATGATCCGCCGCAGGCTTAGGCCTTTTCCCCGATGAGCAGTGTTTTGTATGCGATGTCGCATGACTTGACTTGTTCGGTAGTGTTGCAATTTTTACCCTTCGCTAATATCTTGTTGCTATCGTCTTGTGTTAGACGTTGAGCTTCGTAGCGATGTGCGGTAATGGCACGAATTTTTTCCTGATTTGTGACATCATCATGGCATGTCTGGTCTTGTTTAGCAGTGTTGCAGTTCATCCCACTGCTAGTATCTTGTTGGTGTCATGTTGTGCTAGCCCCGTGGCGATGTGTGGTGAATGAGGTCTTAAGCCTTTTCCCTGCTCACCTAAGGAAATTTGTGTATCCCTGTCCTGTGCTTTCTTTATGCAAGGGAATGCGTCTGTGTATGTGGCACTATCACATACCAGACATGAGTGTCTTTTTCTTAGTTTATTATCATATGCTTCAGGTTTTTTAAGTCAAGCACAAGTGCGCGCAATTTTTCGCTGCTCTCTTCCTCAAATCACCGATTTTACGCAGAAGAAAGTCGCATGGTGCAGCTGAGAAGAGGGTTTCTCTGATTGTTTGTTAGATGTTGTTAGGAGCTCGGTATGTTGAGGAAGTCAGCTGTTAAAGGTATCCGTGAAGAAATGCTTGCATCTGAGCGCAGGATAGGAATTCCTGAAGCACGGCTCCCTCAGTGTAAATTAATTATTTTGGATGTGAGTCTGCTTCACTGCATGACAAGGCTGAAATGGGAAGAGAGAAAAAATTTGAGCGCTTCATTAATAGCGATCCAAGTAATAGGGCAATTATAGTTTCCATAGAAAGTAGAATTTTAATGAGCTCCTAAAATTATAGTTTTGTAGTAGTTTTTCTAAACTGCAATGCAAGGTAGAAAATCATTAATATGGTGGGAATGCCATCATTGTTCAGTAGTGTTGCAATTTTTACCCTCCGCTAATATCTTGTTGCTGTCGTCTTGTGTTAGACGTTGAGCTTCGTAGCGATGTGCGGTAACGCTACGATTATTCCTGAGCGCTCCGTGTGTTTAATGCATTGTCCTCTGTGCGTGCGTGCGTGTGCTTTTTCCTGATTTGTGACGTCATCATGGCATGTCTGGTCTTGTTTAGCAGTGTTGCAGTTCTTCCCGCTGCTAGTATCTTGTTGGTGTCATGTTGTGCTAGCCGCGTGGCGATGTGTGGTGACCTGCGGTCTTAAGCCTTTTCCCTGCTCACCTAAGGAAATTTGTGTATCCCTGTCCTGTGCTTTCTTTATGCAAGGGAATGCGTCTGTGTATGTGGCACTATCACATACCAGACATGAGTGTCTTTTTCTTAGTTTATTATCATATGCTTCAGGTTTTTTAAGTCAAGCACAAGTGCGCGCAATTTTTCGCTGCTCTCTTCCTCAAATCACCGATTTTACGAAGAAGAAAGTCGCATGGTGCAGCTGAGAAGAGGGTTTCTCTGATTGTTTGTTAGAAGTTGTTAGGAGCTCGGTATGTTGTGGAAATCAGCTGTTAAAGGTATCCGTGAAGAAATGCTTGCATCTGAGCGCAGGATAGGAATTCCTGAAGCACGGCACCCTCAGTGTGAATTAATTATTTTGGATGTGAGTCTGCTTCACTGCATGACAAGGCTGAAATGGGAAGAGAGAAAAAATTGGAGCGCTTCATTAATAGCGATTCAAGTAATAGGGCAATTATACTTTCCATAGAAAGGAGAATTTTAATGGGCTCCTAAAATTATAGTTTTGTAGTAGTTTTTCTAAACTGCAATGCAAGGTAGAAAATTATTAATATGGTGGGAATGCCATCATGTTCCCGTAAAGGCGCTCTGTCTTGTGCTTTGGCGTGCGCGAATGGAATTTGCTCCCGGCTTTCGCGCCTTTTTGCACGCAATGCGCGAATGGAACTTTGCCCACCCGGCTTTCGCGTCTTTTTGCTCGCAGGTGTAGCCTCAGACAACGAATGTATGAGCATAGAAAGGGTCATGTATTACATAAGCCTGGAGGTGATGTTGAGTGGTCTCACTTATTATTTTAAAAGAGCAGTGGTAGTTTACTATAATTCTAATGAGCATGATGAGCCTTTGGGGTGAAAATTGTTAATATGCACGGTGCTTTTTTGTTGAATTTTAATGAGAGAATGAATGTCATTAAGAGTAGGACAAAGGAAATAATCTTGCGATTCAATAAATAATAGGAGTCTTTGCCGCTGTCTTCTTCTTCAGACAGGATGTGATGACATCACGCAGTCTGTAGCAATGCATTGACCGTTACTGGAAAAAAGTGTAGCAATAGAAAAATGGTGTGTATTGTCCTGGACGGATTGATGATGAGGACTGTTTTTGAATAAGAGGAGTGCGTGTGCTTAGAAATAGTTTGATACTGGTTTTCTTCTTTGTTTCTTTTCGCTTTTTCCCCCCTTGTTGTCTGACAAACATGCGCTGACATGCCTGGGCCTGTTCTGACATGCTTTCCTTCTACATGTAGTTTTTTCTTTTTTTCTTTTTGTACAAGGAATATTCTTGACGATGACGATAGTGCTGCCTTGAATGGGAGTAGAGCTATTCTTAATAATTTTGCGATTCATTTAGTTCAGAGAGTAACCGTGAGGGGGACAGGTGTGTGACTTTATTCAAGAGGAACAAAGCGTCATTATTTCAGTTAGGTGCATGGCTCTTGGCTGGGATGGACATGTCTTGCTGAACCATTTTTTTTTTCCTGTACAGTAAGACTTTGGGAATGAAATGCTACAATCTCCTCTTGTCTATGGTGTTTTTCTGCAATAGTTCCCTATGCAATCATTATAGTAGAATAAACGAAATAATCTAGGGATAGTGATTCAATAAATAACAGGTCCCCTGTCTTGAGCGCACGCGTCCTTGAGCCACGCAGGTGCATGATGACGTCATGCCATGGCTTCATTGTAGATTGACCTTGTCCAAAGGAGCATCAGTGGAAAAAAACAGTGTAGCCCTGAGACAATAGGATGACGTCACGACCAATGACAACGGCCTGCAGAGGGCGCAAGGATTCACTTCTCTCTTGGACACTGACAGGTGTGGGCACGCTAATTCTGCTCATGGCAATTGCGTTGGCCGTCAGTGGAAGAGCTTAGTTTCGCTGGGGTTCTGTCTGCCCCTGATGGGGTGGGGATGTGTGGTTCGTCACTGGTGAATGGTGTTCGACCATGCAGGTGGATTTTGTGACGAGCGGATTTACAATGAGTGAATGCTGTGAACGTGAAAAATGATGGTGAGTGTCTTTTTTACTCTGTTCAAGTGTCTCTTTGTTTTCCTCTGTTGCCCAGCAGTCGTGCGATTTGTCCTGACGTGTTCTGACACGCCCCGATATGCATGCTTTCCTTTGTTGACGCTTTGTATTTTTTCCTTTTTGACAAGGAACATTGTTGTCTTGACGATAGTGGTGCCCTGAATGGGAATAGTGCTATTCTTAATAATTTCGCGATTAAATTAGTTCAGAAATCAACCGCAAGAGGGATAGATGCATGACTTTATAGAGGAGAAAAAGTATTACGACTCAGTTCAGTGCCTGGCTGTCGGACGGAGTAGACGCATCGTTCTGAGCTCCTGGTTACCCGTAGTCTGTGTTGATTTGTTGAGTGCCTAGTCCTCTTATTAGCCGTTGATGGAGTTATGTGTTAGGATATTTTGTTCTTTTGCAAGTCTCATTTAGTAAGATTTGGAATTCCTACGATCAGCTTTCATGCATGGTGCTCTTCTGCAATAGTTTCCTATGCAATCGTTATAGAAGAATAAAGGAAATAATCTTGGGATAGTGATTCAATAAATAATAGGTCCCCTGTCTAGAGCGAACGCGTCCTTGAGCCACGCAGGTGCATGATGACGTCATACCGCAACACTATTGTTTCAGGTTGACCTTGTTTAGAGGAGCATTAGTGGAAAAAACAGTGTAGCCCTGAGACAATAGGGTGACGTCACGACCAATGACAACGGCCAGCAGGGGGCGCAGGAATGCTCTTCTCTCTTAGCCTCTCGGAGGTGGTCGCCCCAGAGGGCGCTAGGAGCGCGCATGCGTAGCGGCCGCGGAGCGGCGTCCCAGTCAGTTTCTCGCTGGCTGTCGCGGAGAGCAGTCGGTCTGCGCTCCTGCTGTGGTGAGCTGATTTGTTGTGTAACTAATGCTTTCACCAACTTTGTTCCCGCTTTGTTTGCGATTTTCGTGCCAGTGCACGTCGGGTGCTGGTTGCTGTTGTCCGGGCATCCCCGCCATTTTCTATCTTCTTCTGCCTTGGGAACGGGAGTAGCGCTGGCGTGATTCTTAATAATTTTGTTGTGAGATTAGTTGAGAAAGTAACCGCTAGGGGGCGCAGCTGTGGGGCTTTATACAGGAGAAAAAACCCATTACGAGTCAGTTCTCTGCCTGGCTGTCGGATAGAGCAGCCGCATCGTTCTGCGCTCCTGTTGTGGTGGGATCATTTGTTGTGTAACTAGTTCTATTTTCTTGTTAGCTATTGATGGTTTTCATATTTACTCTTTCTTTCCCAGCCTCTGTACTACGAGTGTTTTTCTCCTTGCATGTCCAGAGCTGTCCTAACTTGCCCAGTCATGCGATGATGACGTCACAGCTGACGTCACAGGATGTCCTGAACTGGTGGTCATAGCTGCGATGCTTTGCAACCTGTCTCTGTGCTCCGTCGCCCAGCGACTGTCAGCGGCCGTTCTGGACCGCTTTCTTCAAGATGGCGTTGTTGATCTTCAAGTAAACTCCTTCTCTCCACTCTATCTCTATCTATTTTTTTTATTTTTTATGGACTCTCGTAGTGCACAACGCTCAGCTGGTCTGGACACGAGATAGACGTTCCCCAATTAGTGTGGTGGCTCCCTGGAGGGTGCTGATTAATGTGGGGGGTCCCAATTAGCTCTAATTGCTAATTAAATCGTGTTCAGGACAGTTGAGCGTTGTGCACTATGACAGTCCAGTACTTACTACTGACGTAAACACGGCTGGGAGACCCTAACCCTGCACGTTGTGTTGTTCGAGGCACACCAGCTCATTTTAAGTGCTTTAAGTTAGGAACCACGAAATGTTTCCAAAAACTGTGCTAAAAAGATGTGTGAAAGTTTAATATCCACAATGCGCCTATACCGACTTGCGTTACTTATACCGTGGTGTACGGTCACGGTGATATCGTAGTGGACCCCTTCCAGGAGACGGAATCCTGTCATGCTTGTGCCTGAATGCTGTTCCTCGTATGAATACAGATCTTGAACGCAAGGAAAATAAGCAGCCAGGTTATAATTAAGCGATATAGTCACGGGACTGTGTGCTTTACATTTCCAAGTGCGTCCTCCAAGCAGGGATGGGCAGTAATAGTAATACTTTGTATTATAATACTGTTTCTGTAATACTTTTGAGTATTTGTATTATGTATTATAATACTCATTTTTGAAATGTATTCGTATCTGTATTAAAATACACAAAATGAGGTACTACATGTATTACAATACTTTTGAAGGTGTAATACTTTCCTAGAGGTCGTAAGTTACCCTGCAAAGTGTCACCGGTGCACTTTAACAGTAATTTTTCGTGTCCCACAAACATTTGAACACGAACAAGGCTCCTATTACAGTGTTCTCCTGCCCCAAATTATCCAAAGCAATTGACTTTGGGGCCAGAGATTACTGGAGGTTTCCTCGCATTCCTTCCACTTCAGAATCCGTAAGGATGAGTCATACCAGTTCCAGCCCTTTGTCTTAGGAAAGAGTGCGTCCAGTGCAGCCAGTCACCCCTGTACGCGGTTGCACTATGAACAGTTACAGGTTTTTGAATGGGCCACATTTTATCGTCCAGAGTGGATGAAATCAGGGCTCTGCCACAGTGAGAGCAAGTTGTTCACTGCGATTGAATTGATCAGCGCTATCTGATCTTATTCGTAAAGATCAGGCTATGTGCAAAAATGTAAGCGTGGACAAAACGTCATTGGAGAATGATTGTCTCGATAAGTAATGGGCATATATCTAAGTAATTTTTCTGTTCTTTTCCCTTCTTTCTCTTTAAGTTAAGTATCAATGTATTACAAGTATTACTCGTGTAATACGCCTCGTGCACAGACTAAAGGTGGCGCCTTGCGTGGCCACGTAGCGGTGGGAACGCGAACTTTTTGTGTGAGTCGTCCGGTATCGAAACCAGTCAAAAGTGTATGTGGCGGGCGTCATCAACATCGAAATTGTGTGAATCGGTTGTGTAACTTTGTGGGTTTCAATCGCTTTGAACTCCGAACGACTACTTTCGGTCCTCAGCGGTCATAAGACTATAAGGCACAAGTCTATATGCAGAAGCAGGTATGTGAGCGTTATTACAATTCGTTTAGCTTTTCTTCGTGAGCACCGCACTTGCGTATGTTTTCTTTTATATTTTTTACAGCAACCTTGCAAAAGTTGCACCTACAGCGGATGCAGAATTCTCATTAGCTGAGTTGGAAAAAGCGACAAGGTCCAAGCTAGTTGGAAGTTCTTGTCTGAATGGAGAATACACATCACAACATCACTCAACACAACACGAACGATATACGGTCTGATTATGGCAACCAATAAGGCTCATTGGCATAAACGAAGACAGATAGAATCCACGAAGTAGGTTATTTTGTGACGCATACGTTTGACGGCCGACATTCATCTTCTTCTCATGTCCACTTCCTGTGGATTTGGCTGGAAACTCTAGAGTGTGGAGTGTGGAAACTCTAGTATGTCTCCCGGTTTGTTAAAATTGGGAGACATTGGGAATATTGGGAGACGCAATGCGGCTGTTCCTCCTGTTCCTCTCTCTCTCTTTTGTGCAGTACAGACAAAGCGATGCCTTGCAGATATGTCGGGAAAATGGTACCGGCATTCTTTTATAACAGGACGGATTACAGAGGAGTAAGCAAAGAGGCACGCTACCTTCTGTATTCGTACCAATAAAATAAAGCACACATAAACGCTTTACAGCGTGGGCTCACTAGCCTGGCTCCGACCTCACACTCTCTGTACGGGAGGGTCGTTGGGTGCAGTTCCCAATTCAACCTGGATGCTAGTGTTTTTCTATTGTTGGTCACACAGGTTTTACAGTTGTTGTGTCATACTTTCTATGTCGATGAACCGTATCTCTAGCAGAAGCGGAGTTGTAAAGCCAATGAAACAACGAATGAGAAGGCGACAGCTTTTATTGTCCATAAACATCACCACGGAAAAGATGCAGGGGACAACTGTAAACTCGTGTCTCCTTTTTCTTTATACATTCAAGCACGCGTGTCTGACCACCAGTAGAAAAATACTAGCATCCAGTGAACGATATCGCTAGCGATCTAGTGCAGCGAATGGTGTCGCTTTTATGTTACTCATTGAATGATGTCGTGCAGATTTTATTATTTACCAACAGATGAAAAAAGTCTATGCCTCATTTTTCAACAAATGGGGAGAGCGAATGGTAACACTCGGTCGGCTGTGATGTGTTTCGTCAGTTACCCCGTCCGCACCCATGTATTTTTGGGTGCGCAGGAGCCGGGGGACCATTTTTCTGCCTACACAACCAGGGACCTTTTTTTTTCATACACCGCATTATCACACGCTTTTGTGCACCCAACGACGCAACAGTTTGTGCGGTACGGCGTTACCTTTAGCAGCTATTAGTTCAGGCGCGGCGTCACCGAAGCAAGGTGACGATTGAAAGCGTACGAACAGCCCTCGAAAACGGAGCGGACTCACACAACAAGTTCCTATGGTGCCGCCAGGTGCCTCCAGTTCTGTGCGCGCCTATCGCGCGCACAGAACTTCTGTTCGTACGATAGCATGCCGGAAAGTGTGTGCGTCGCAGCAGAATATTTATCGTCCTCAGATATACCGGAGTCACCGCCGTCCTCACCAGGATCTGATCGTGCCAGGAACGCGAACTGGTTAGTGAAATTTTTATGTATTAGGGAGAAGCACTTGTGTAAGGTGAAACAAACGCTGTTTTTTCGTTGTGCAGGTGTTCTTGCCGGAAGTGCAAACTGATGGATACCGTGGACGAGTGTTTGTGCTGCCGGTAGGTGGAGAACGTCTGTAAAAAGCAGACGGTCAACTGCATTACAGACAACGAATATTTCGAGATACTCTGCCTCGACACAAGTTCTGCGAGTGTCTTTTACGTACATCCGAGAAACTGAAGAGTATGGCAACATACGTGACAGCGCCAGGCTCCAACAGCTCCCCATAGAGCCCATAGTTTAAGATAATTCACACAACACTGGGCACAGGACCAATGAGAGTGCAACGTTGTAGAAATTATGCAATGCCAGTCGGCCAATCAGGAGCCTTAACTTTGGCTGAGCTTTTGGCCGGTTCTGGCTACCATTGACTTCTACCGGATTTCACGCCTACCGCCGTTACCAGATATTCAAAATAACTGAAGCTTCTTTTGGCTAAAAGAAATATTTATTTGACACAAAGCACTGATTCAAATATCTGATACATGGGTGCACTGTGAATACAAAGTCGACTGCGTTGTTGACGCACTGTAACTAAGTTCGAACTTGAAGCAAAACGAACACAGCCCTCGAAATCCGACACGGCCCGAGCGTGTTCTTCACTCTCCAACCGCTCCAACTCACGAAGCATTCCAGTTCCGGAGTTGATAGACTGTTCGTGGGATAATAGTCGTGTCCAGGAACAGCACAACACGCGTTGAATCCCATCGACGCATGAATAAACCAGCGAACACTTCTACAAACTGCTCTGCCGATTGACATCACTGAAACACGGAACACAAGAGGACGCCGTGCCGACCGATTTTATGATGAGCATCTTCTTTCGTTGCTTGCAGAGCGGAAGGCACTTGTGTGGCACGTAATCGTAATCCTGTCTTTGTTGTCAGCCCTCAAAATCCAACGGTGCCCGAACGCGTTCTTCACTCTCCAACTGCTCCAACACACGAAGCATTCCAGTTCCGTAGTTGATAGACTGTACGTGGGATCATAGTCGTGTCCAGCAACGAGCACAACACGCGTAGAATCACAAACTGTTCTGCCGACTGACATCACCGAAACACGGAACACAAGACGACGGACGCCGTGCCGGCCGATGCGAGCTATTTCGAAACTATGCTGAAACTGTTGAAACGGCCGCCGGGACGCTGCACGCACATGCGCGCGTAGAAAATGCGATTTCAAAACATTGTCGACAAATCGGAGCGCGCACACAGTCTAGGCCAATGAGCTTGCAACGTTGTAGATTGGCGTAGTGGTCATACTCTACAGCCGCATCCTCGGTTACCTGAGGAGGACTGACAGCGCCGTGAACAAGTGAGTATTTACGCGCTACTTTAACGGCAAACCAGTGGCGTATCTAGGGTGTGGCAGGTGTGGACAGGTGCCATGGGCGCCAGGTGAACAGGGGCGCTATTATGTGGTCGGATGTGAATGTGCCAGGTCGGGTACTCAACCTGGCACATTCATAAATGATCTAAAGCACCCGCCATTAGAGAGGTTATAGTGTGAAACCTAGTGCGGACAACACGAAAACGCATCCCCAAGGACATCATGTTAACCATGTTGCCATGGGCGCAGGTAGCTCTAGATACGCCACTGCGGCAAACTGAATGGAAAAACCTTATTTCTGCAGGAAATTCCGTTATATCGCCTATCGGCAATTCACAAGGTGGATATGGGGTGGTCTGGGAAAGCACCATAGAAGATTCTTCCTGCCTGCGTCGTGCATGCCATTAGGGATGTTTTTCCATCAGATGTGTATAAGGGCTTTGAACCTGCACACTTATAGAAAAGTATATTGATGCCTGCAAATTTTCATTTCTTTCTTGCTGCGAATTTTTTAATTGCTTTTTTCTTTCAGATAGTCACACAATATTGTAATTATTATGTTTGTGCATGGACCCCTGGGGGCATATCTATTTGTACATTAGTGTACTCATGTCTTGTATATATGGAGAGTAAATAATATAATTTTTATCATTGTACTTCACCTGAACTGTGTTTATAATTTTTTATATACTAGAGATTGACCAGGTTTGCAAATGCTAATTAACGGTTGAAAACACTTAACTTGATTTCACTAAAAGGAGCACTTGTAACTGATCCATTATCATATGAACAACTAACATTTGTAAAGAAAGTCCTTAGTGCTGACCTAAATGGTATAGCACCCCTTCATCTCAGTTCACACTTAACCATGCAGCATCGGTGTAGGCAAGAGTACTCCAAAATGGCTACATAATTTATTATGCAGTAACAGGCACACTCTATCTTTGCAATGCTACTTTTTAAGATGAAATACATTGACACTTTTTTGCACACAGTATTCGATTCGCCACCACTCGACAACCAAACTACTGTGAACAGTCTCTGTGATGGGAATGACTGTACCCATGTATTCTTTTTTTTCATAAGTTCTCGGTTACTGTGACCAGGATACTTTTGTAAAGAAATTTTGACAGTCCTGCAAATAGAAACTGGCTTCAGTGTACGCAACAGACTTCTCGGAACAATTAATTGAAATATAATAAAACAGCCGAAACAACATTTTGTCACAACTCTGTATTTTTCTTTTTTAATGTCCAGCAATCTAGGAGACAGAGTAGGACTTTCTGCCCTCTGATGTTTTCATGTACTTCATAGAGCTGTAAAACCTGAAAAAAAAAATTGAAAAGATACAGAATAGAAGTATAAACAGTTTTGCCTTTCACTTTGGAGCTTAACAAGAAAGAATTTTACCATATATGTGCTTTTGTATTCTCCTGTTGATGAAAAGGGTACAGGAATAATAATCGAGCACATATATGAAACTGAGAACTTTTCTTCGAGAGTGTGCTAATTGTGACAAAAGAAATATACTATGAAAGTTGTACAGAAACAGCAAATGTCTGCTGACAAAAATTTTAGAAATCTGGATGTTACTACCTCATGTAGTTTCTGTCCAAAAGTAGGACTACTCGACATTCTTCAGTCGCGGCAGGGTGCAGAGGTGGAAGTTATAATCTGTGGCTAGAAAAAAATTTGGCATGTTCACAAGGTCATTAGTGCACACCAACATACATGCCAACATAGACGACATGATGGCTGCAAACTCACAATTATTCAACAGTACAAGAAACGGAAAGCATGAGTAAATAAAGATAGCGTCTATGCAACACGTATAGAACCACATAATCTCAGGGAAGGTAGAATCGGGAAAGCAATAAATGACTTGCGTCCGAAATTGGGTAACTTGGCATAGTTAGGACCAAGGATATGGGCTGCTCCAATACACAGTCTGTTTCCATTGTACCCTTTCAATTGTCTCGCATACATTTTTCTGCTGCATCGAGCGAAAGAGCATTAAGGTACCTAGATTCACTCTACATTCAGAATTGCAATAAATATTGTGGGGCTATACCCCATTTCTTGAGGTAATGCGCTGAAATGGAGTAATGGGTTGCCTCAGAGCGATGACGGAAATCCTATGGTGTCCAAAAGCGTTAGAAGTGCTTTGACAATTTGTGTGGGGCCAGTCAATAGTACTGCAAGTCATATTTCCTTGAGCTTGACTTGTAGAAGCAGCATGCGTGTATCAGTGCATAATTGATGTTAAGATACAGAAACTATAAGGCTACCACCTTAGGGTGTTTGTATGTCAAATGAAGTCCATTGGTAGCAGCCCAAAATTCACATGTGAGGTCCTCGTCAACAATATGCATGTTATAAGTGTCCTTGTTTAGGAAAAAGGCTTCTGCTGCGATTGTCCCCTTCTGTGCCCTGGAGCACGCCATTCTCTTCATGATCTGTGGTTAGGGTCCTTTATGCACCTGTGCGAAGACTTGCAACTGAAACAACAAGTAAAAACACAAGTAAAAGACAAATAAAAAAGTTGAAGACAAGTAAAAAAGAGAGAAAAAATACTGGAATTACAATCTGAAAGCATGATATAAAGAAGAGTGCAGCTACAGCCACTATGACATAGCGGACAATGACAGTGATATTTCTAACATGCTGCGGTACGTAAGTGGTTGCAAAGTTTTCCATTAGTCTTGCCATGGTCATTTGACAGTTGGTTAAAAGTAGAAAAGCTTTTGATGCATGACACCAATCTCCTTTTTCATTCTCCCAAGGAACCTACCTCCCCTCACTGTACAAAGAGTTGCGTGGCATGATGATGCCACAGACGGACACTTACAAAACATATGAACAAATCTGACTGTGCAGTCCTGTACTTCTCATACCATAGAGTACAACGAAGTCAAATCAATAAGTCACATTGGAGTATAGTTAACTTCAATGAACAAAAACCTCAGATAAGGAGTCGCAATACTTTATATGAGTAAACAGTTCTGCTGGCCACGTTATCATCACTGGCGTCACGTAACAGTATATACATATTCATGGATCAGGAAGCTTTAGGTGCACCTTCATGCACTTTGTGAGTATAGAGATGGGAGGTAGGTTGTGGAATACACTTTCATGGAGAAAGGATTAAGATTTCAAAGAAAAGCAAGTAAAACAATATCAAACAAGTCTGGCATTCTATAACAGGCAAATAAACAGAAAGCAACGAAAAGCGTATGCACTGCAAATTCAGGGAAGAATCAGGTTCAATCCTAAAATTTCAGGCTCCAGTTATTGCGTGCACCTGGAGGATGACTCCTATACATTCTGGGCTACAGGCTCATATTCTGGGCTATAGGTTTTCAACATGCCACTTGATTATTATGCCACGAATTCAAAAAGAACTATTACATAATCCGGTGAAGGCAGACCATGTCTATTTAAAGGGCCACTAAAATGCAAAAACAACTATTTACATGAAAGTACGTGTTCGGATTATAGTATAATACAATCGAAACTTGCTCACAAAGCACCACCATTTGAAGAAAAACGCAATGTAAACAGTCTTTGGCAGCAATGAGCACGATTGAAGAGGGGCAGCAACGATTGGCAGCATCCAATGAGAAGGTAGGAGAAGCATGCGCATGCCTTTCGTGTTCATGTGGATTTGGAACGGGGCTGGCCGTAGCACGTACACCATATACGAGGGGGGACCCAAAAGAAACCGGAATTATTTTCTAAAAAATTGTGTTTTTATTGTTGCATGCTCTAACTTCAGACACCTTCAGAGTGATCTCCCTTTGATGCAATGCATCTGTCCAGACGTTTTTTCCACTGCTCAAAACAGTTTTGGAACTCGTCGACGTTGATGCTTTTTAGTGCTTGTGCCGTTTTCTATTTCACTTCTTCGTTATCGGCAAAATGTTTCCCTTTGAAGACTTTCTTCATCCAGAGGAACAGAAAAAGGTCACAGGGGGCGAGATCAGATGAGTAGGCTGGGTCGTGCACAGGGGTCATTCCTGCTGCTGCATTTTTGGTCAAAAACTGCTGAACACTCAGCGTGGTGTGGGCAGGTGCGTTGTCATGGTGAAAGAACCAGAGTAGTGATAGATATAGTACTTGTTAACAATGGGCCGCTCAGGTTACATGCGACACGCACACGCACGATAAGATATATCAGAAAACAATGGAAATCATGTATCGATAGTGTGAACAATGGGTTCCCAGGTTTCAATAACATGCGCCGCCAGGATAAGGTAACGGTCATGGAGGTAAGAAACTAAGGAGATGCCCTAAGCGCCTCTCCCAATGCAAGCGAGCGTGCTGTGACCCGCGCATGGCATTGTGGTTAGTTGCCCACACACGTGACCCATAAACGTCACGGCAAGACGTCATAAAACATGGCGTCCTCCATGTCCGCGGCGTATCTTACCTGAATACAGAGACGAGCTGCGGCCGAATAACTTGTTTCCGCTTTCATAACATATTTGGAGTTCGAAGTTATCACACCCGTTGAAACACAAGATAGATCATCTCAGTGTGGAAGCAATGGATCACTAAATCGCTAGAAGATATACGTACGTCATCGTGACATTGCCTGGCTTCTCTTCTGTTTTGCTATTTTGCTGCGATTTATCACGCGGCAAATGTTGAAATAACCCATAACCTTCAAAGTATTGTGCGAATGGACTCCTTGAAGGTAAGGCGTTTGCTGAAGATGAAGTTTGCTAAACTTCAAAGCCTCCGCGCAGACCGCCATAACGCCGAAACATGAGGGGATCACGTGACCGGGCAACTAGATGGGCGTGGTATTGCCAGGAGCGACCGCTAGAGGGGTCCCACGGCCTTCCGATCTTTTAGCCCTCTCCTTAGTTTCTTACCTCCATGGTAACGGTTAACTCAGGTAAACAATGGGAACTCACGTGTCGATAGTGTTTGATGAGCACCTGGATGCACGTTTAATGACATTTAATAACACGCAATGACATGTAATAACGCACAATGACATGTATAACACGCAAATGACATGTAATAACACACAAATGACATTTAATAACAGGCAATAACATCTGATGACATTTAATAGTATTTTTCCGATCGGGTTGACGTCAGTCCGTCACCTAGTTTGGTTGCCGCGTCAGAGCGCCATGTAGTTTCGGTTCCCACCAAGCGCCCTCTAGTTTTCAAGCTTTGGCCGTCTGTAGTTTCGGTTTCGGTTTGAAAGGAATGGACGCCAAGCTTGGTTGCTCCACGTGTAGTTCTGGTTTCAGTTTCGAATTCCTAGGTGTTACCAGATGCCCTCTGGTTTCAAGCTATTGACCGACTGTAATTTCGGTTTCAAACCGCAGCACGCTAGTTTCGCTGTGACAACGTCAACGCAGGTTTTTTGAATGGTTGCCAGATGTCCCTCTAGTTTCAAGCTTTTGACCGTCTGTACTTTCGGTTTCATTTGACAAAAAATAAATGCCGCGTCACAGCATGATTTTTTTCCCCCCATGCTACTTTGATAAGTACACTCAAATAATGATGTATATCAGAGACCAAACAACACTGTATATATTCCTTTTTTATTTCAGCACATTATTTTACTACTCTTTTATTCAACTAACGAAAGATATGTTACAAATTACCAGAGTCTTGCTTGACTTCATCCTTGTACAGAAGCAATCTGCAAAAAAACAAAGGGAAAACGAAACATCCTGTGAATGCTCTTCTCAATCAGGACAAAGTCTAGGATGACTCAAATCTCGATCAGGTGCCATGCAACAACAACAAGCAGCATTATCAAAGAATCGGTTAACGTTTTCCACTTTTCCGATATATCTCTGATACTGTGTCATGCATTTGCATTGGAGTACGACGTTTGGAAGTAAATAACCCAGTGACAACAATCACTATAAAATAGAGGTGTTCTATACACACGCATTTCCAAACTTGTGTTGCGCATTGCGACAACAGCATACAACGAATCGAGAAGCATTGCATGACTGCGTATTGCGGTTACCAGCTGTGATGGTTTCGAAATAAAAATAACAAAAAATAAAATGGCATAAAGACAAGAGGTATACTCACATCCTTTCAAAGTTGCGTCGTCGATGAAGGTCTGATCGGTCTCAGTCGTCGACAGCTAGCTTATAAGACCCTTCATTTTTGTTTTATTTCAAGGGAAGGAAGGATCACGTGAATGCATCGTGGACAGCTTCTCCTTTCGCAGGAGCAGCATGTGAAATGCGATACCTCTTGCCGACGCGCTCTTTTTTCTTCTTCTTTTGGTATGATAACACAACCGCGAAACACCCGTCTGGCTTTTTCCAAACGCTCTTTGGGAACACCAGCCACACACACACACACAAGAAAACGTTATCGCCCTCGCAAGATGCATTTTCGACCGGTGGTATACGCTGTCTGCCACGTACGAGCTTCCAGCAGTGAGTGTGCCACGTAAGAGCCAAGTGATGTGAGTATTTCAAACCATTCTTGTGTTACAGTGTATCTTATAGCTAAATGAAATGCGGGCATGCATTTGTTTTAAATTCTATTTATTGTTTCGCTCAGATGAGACAGCAGAGACATGGTAGCCGATTTCGAAAGAGTGATACCGTAACCGCTGTGCTTTCCATTCCCAATGAGTCTTGCAATATTGTACACATTGCCGGGACATCGTTCTATTACTTGCCTGGGTTCGAAGCTTATTTCACATAGCTTCGAGCACTCGAAGTTATAATAATTGTGCGCGACATTTGCTTCTTTCAAGCAATGCCATAGTTGACGTGTATCATTTTGCGACAGATTTACTCCGCATCTCGTCGGATGACCATTGCTGAGCCAAAGGCGTACGGCAGTTACTGCAGCTGGACATCGGTGGACGTAGATGTTATGGTCAATCTGAGTCACGGTAGTGCATTTTCCCTGTTTCAGTGTTGGTTTTGTAAATTCTGTTGTAGCTACGAAAACGAACAGGGAAACAGCACTCAGAAAGGACAAGGTGTAGCAGAACATCTCCGGGCATCTATTTACCATGACGACCTACAGTAAAATGAGACAACTCGTCATGGATTTCAATATTTCTTGGTAAGCGTCTTTGGGTGACAACCTATTTTGCAACAGGTCAATTGTCATGTCGTTTATGTACACAGCCAGGTAATGGTAGCCAGTCTTCATTGCGTAGTACATGATACATAGACTTTCGGCCACCAGTTGCATTACGTCGACGTCACGATCACCGTAATAGCTGAATATGGAGCTCATCTGTTTTCCCCATTCGGAGACCAGGTCGAACGGGTGGTCGGATAGGTGTTCACACTTCCTGTGCACCCTGGCATACATTGTTTTTGAAGACTCCCACACAGTCTTTTTCGCGGGAAGGTTCAGAGGCAGGGACTAGAACAGGAAAATGTCTCTGGTTATCTTAAATGCTGCGACGAGCACTGTGTCGTCCGTTGACTTCGATGAACCGCATTCTAACACGTCATTCCAACAGGTATGAGGACGGCGACATTTTCCTTGGATTTGATGATCCTGGGTAACGTCCCGCATGCCGCACACATCATCACCCGATTGGGACCAGGAATCGCCAGCGTTGGCTGGCTGTTCGACATCGGACCAGTGATCGCCAGTCATTTCGTCGTCGGTGGTGGCAGGTAGTTCTCCGGAACCCAAGTCCTTCTACGACTTCCAGAAGGTTGCAACAGGTACTGCACCTTTCCGTTCCGAACGCGTCTTTTTATAATGCGGTGGCCCTTTCCAGGCTGCACACGTGTTAATTCGCTTGCATAAAATTGACCTTCAATAGGTTCTTCCTGCTGGTCACGTAAGAGATAGGTATTCGGGTAACCAATCTTGACTGCTCTCACCACAAAAATTTCACGCGTAAACGAACCAAGATAACTTTTGACTAACTGGTGTCTAGACTTTGCTATTCTGACAAGGTCGCCAACGCGAAAACGTGGCTTCTCTGGGGGTTTGCTCGGAGTAGGATAGAGCTTTTGTCTAAATAAATGTTCATTTTCTTTGTTGGCATCCACAGGTCGTGCCGACAGAGTTCTATGAACACGATGATTATATGCTTTGACCAGAGGCTGTAAAATTTTCAAGTACGATTTATGTCCCTGATATTCAAAAGCACGATAAAGTGGCGTCATAAGACTTCGAATAGATCGTTCTGCAATACTTGCTTTCGTATTTGAATTAGAGTGGAAGAGAGATATCCCTTTTGATTTTAAAAATGCTCCGACTGACTTATTGGTGAACTCTGTACCTCTGTCTGAATGAATCAGTCTCGGAGTCCCAATACGTCTAAAAGCGAGTCTCAGTCCACGTATAATTTCCGCTGCTCGTTTATTCTGCACAGGCACTACAGCAAGCATACGAGAAAATGCGTCGATACAAAACAAAAGATAGCGAAAACCCCTGTTGTATCTCGACAGTTTCTGAAGGTCTTTCAAATCTATTTGGAATATATCCTTCACACCCAAAACGATGGTCTTCCGGAACTGACGTGGTCGCTTAAGTTCTCTGAAGAGAGAGTACACATCACTGGTTTCCAGGAACTTGGCAACCTTCGCCGGCTGTTCACCGATCGCTCGTGCGAGTCGTTGAACACCACCTAGAGCACCAGGATGGTATACGTCCACGTAAGCAGCCATTAGCACAATTTTCTTCCACGAACACGAAGTCCGTCGAATGACAAGTAGGCATTTATAACGGCTGCCACGTCACCTTTGTACCAAGAGAGCGATCGATTGTGCAGTTCGTATTTTATAAGCTCGATGACGGAACTACTTGGAACAACGCGAGAATGACAGATAATCCTTCCCTCTTCATCTATCGCAAATACGGTCTTTAGCATCTGCAGAATGGCGAGGGCCTTCTTCCTGCGTCGTGCGGGAAAATGCGCCAGAATGTTTTCGTCCCGAAGGTAACCACAGTGTTCCTATTGCGTTTCCAACGTGCTCAATACTGGTTCCATTCTCGAAGTCTCTTAGCCGCTCTTGTGATAACCGGAGAAATGCGTCGACGAGGTGTCTCAGGTGTGAACGTAGGACTACTGGCTGATGGCTCTGCAGTCTCCTTTTCAAGTCGAGATGGATGTACGATAAGTGTCGGTATATTTAGCTTGACCAATAGTGGTAGGATCCTCTCGAGATACGCGGGTCGCCACACATTTCGCGCTCTTGTGACCAAATAATAAACAAGGTCTACAACGTTGGTATTTGGTATTTGTTCACCATTGACAATGAGCTCAAACGTTTTACTATTCCAGCCGAGCACGGGTTTTAGTAAACGCAGTAATTGGCTTGCTCTCATCTTGTAGCCGCTGCTCATAAAATTAACGATGGCATCTTCCTCCTCGTCCGCTTGAATCTGTGTCTGCTCTCTTGTCGATGCCACATGATTTGTCTCCTCACCTGCTGCACTAGGCTGTCTTAATGTGTTCGCGGGAGGATGCAATAGCTTGTGCAAGTACTGGATGATCTCCTTGGCCTTGATATCATCAGGCTCCTGTTTATTCAATATCGACGGAATAGTGCTTTCCCGATAGGGAACAAGCTCGTATTTCTGCATTATTTAAATGCCGATTGCTTTTGCGATGCTTTTGCCCGCTAAACTTGAAACGAGACCTAACAAGGGGGGCAACAAAAATTGCAAAAACCCGCCGGACTAATGAAGAATCCGTTTAACTTTCTTCACATCTGCACGGTGTTGCCTGGAAGCCAGTGTCCTAATGGGTGTTGCAAAAGGCTGCAATTGCTTTTTAACTTTCGGCGGTACGTCGATGTTTCCTTTGCAGAGGTTCATACAAATCTCCCTGATTGTTCGTAGCTGTTCCCTGCTGGCATGTTGAATCAGGTTGTAACGAGCTTCCCCTGTCTTTGCTTCAGCGATCATACGAAGGAAACGAATGTGTTTGTTAAGCCTTTTCATGACCTGTATACGATCTGTCTGTGATCATCCGGGAAAATGTTGGTCCACACCTTATAGTGATCGTTGCTCTGTTGAGACAAGTCGATAACTAAGTATGAGTATGGTTTCTGACAGGCATCTTTATATATCGTGGGCAACAAATCATTTCGCCCGAAAATCTGCCTGGACAGCATACGCAGCTGGTCTGTAGTGCGTGGTGAACGAAATAAAACGAGAGCCGTGCTATTGAATTGTATTGTGCGATACAAAGGGTCGTTGACGAACAGGTATTGCGAGATGAACACAGCCGTGATTGACAGGTGGTGACACCCAGCGATATAAAATTTGCAGATTTCTTTGAGTCTTTGCCGGTCGGCTAAACAGTCGTCAAATATAAATAATGAGTGGCTATAATTCTCCGGATCTGCAGGGATGTCTTGACTGAAATTTACTTCAGGAAGAGTATCGAATACCGGCTGCTTATAAAGATAGATATACCATATTTGCTTGAACGGTTTGTCAAAGAGGACAGCTCTGTGTTTAATTAGTCGTGCCACGAAGGTGGATTTCCCACTTTGACTAGCCCCTGAAATTGACACCGAGGCAGGCGTCACGAACCTAAAAGGTGCTATCACTGTCATTTCGTGCAAGGGAATGAAGTCTGGTCAAGATACGTTTCGTTAGATAAACAAGTCCGTGCTTGCAAACTGCAGAGAAAAAAAGCAAACTGCAAAGGTAGGTTCGACTGCAGAGTTGACGATGTAAAAAAAAGAAGACTCCTCAAGGCTGCCATGCTGGCAACTTCTTATATAAGAACTGTCTGACGCTCAGCTCCTTCACTCTGGAACCTCCTTCTGAGGAGGTATGGTGTTCAGAATGATGAAATATTTTGCAGTGTTCTAACATGTGCTCCTTTTGTTTTCAGCCGGTCCAACGTGTCCGAAGAATCATCGTCGTCATCATTGCATCAGTGTACAAGTAAGCATCATGTCTTCGTCGATCTTGCATAAACTTGACAATTAAAGAAATGTGGAGAGTTTCAAAAAATGGCGACAATTCCTAAAAACATCAAGTATGATGTGGTTGATGTTAACAAAATTGAAACGAGGTATGGCGAGGCGGTCTACGTAGAAATTATGAAGGATCACGAGCACGTAAAGGTGTTCCTTCCAGCTCGGTTTCATAAACTAAGCACTCAAGAGTCAAGACATCGAAGACATGAGGAACACGAGCGGACTCTGGATGGAGAAGAAAGAGCGAGTTGGAAAAGACGGGAAACGTCTTCTTTCGCCAGACATCGTGTTCGGTCAATCCGAGTAAAAAAATAAAAAGAAATGGTGGCATGCCACCTTTGTCCTCCGGCCGATCGGCAGCACTACACAACAGCGCTGGGACTTCAAGTTCATCTGGCTAACGTTCATAACCTTGCAACACCCTGTATCCCATTTTGTGAGACACTCTGTACGCTCCGCTACTATACCAACCGCTATGAGCTTCATCTACATGACAGAGACGACGACGGGCAGGATGTCAGCACATTCTTTCATGAAAACGGACGCTACCTTGCCGGTGTCCTTCGACATTTCGGATTTCCGTTACGCTTTTATGTTTTGCTGAAGGCGGAACTCGGTCGACATACGCCTGAGGATGAGATCATATTTGTCACTCAATTTATTCCTTCGAGTGTGCATACGCTGTGGTCGGAACGAGACGTAGAACGTGCTGTCATTGAAGTAGGCACTGAAGTCACCAACAATTTAGAAAAGCTTGAAATGCAAGGGTCGGGATTTTTCTTATTTCGAATTCACGCCTGCATTCTTCATGTCGGTCGTCTCGCACCACAGCTCATTGGTTGTACCGACTTTGAATTGCCAAACGAATTGAAAAAAAAAGTGTCGGTGTCTTCTGAGTGTTGACCTTCACGAGGATAGTGAACAGAACATGTGTTTCGCATTTTGCGTACTTGCCGGTCTACATCCTGCAAAGGGTTCTTACAGACGCAGAGCTTCATCCTACAGGTCATACCTGTCTCAATATGTATTTCCAGAGACGTTTCCTGTAGTGTTCCCGAAAGATGTAGAAATGTTTGAGAAGCAGAACGATGTGAGCATTAACGCGTACGGTTATGACAAAGATGAAAAATATGTTTACCCGATTAAGGTTGTCGACGACCAGTGCAAGAAGCATGTCGACCTACTGCTGATTGACTTCCATTTTGTACTCATTACTACCGTAATTTCACGCGTATAAGCCGCACCGCAGATAAGCCGCAGGACGCGTTTTTTGGGACGTTTTGAAAATTTTCTGGCAGATAGGCCGCACCCACAGATAAGCCGCGGGCAATACGAGACGACTGATTTGTGCGACAAAGAAGACCATAGAGAAGGCCATAAACCCTGTGGTCCATACTCCGGGATCGGCACAGTGTACAACAGAGGAGGTCAGTTCTGGAGTTCTACCAAGATAGTTTTGTGCCCTTGTGGGGGGTTTTTCGTGGACTGATGGGTCAGTGATCTTCCAGGAAGATAAATCTACTCGAATGTGGACCCGTCCCTGTTACGCACTGTTCGTGCATCTGCAGGGCAGTGCTGTTCCAGAGGCACTGTCGGCCCTTTCGTTAAAATCGGCGTATGGGGAAAATACCAGGAAAAAATAGTCATCAGATAAGCCGCACCGGTGGATAAGCCGCAGGGCGCCCGTGAGAAAAAAAAATCGCGCATAAGCCGCGGCTAATACGCGTGAAAATACGGTAATTTCAATGCTTTGTTCACACCACCTGGTTATTTTCACTGCAAACGGTGTACGATGGGTTTCACCACCCCGGGTGTACTCGCCGATCATCTACTAATGTGTAAACAACAAAAAGTGTCCAAGACTATTTTTCCAAAGAAGGGTGAGACACTGTCGTTTGCCGGAGAGCATTTGATGTCGGAAGTTCCCTTCTACTGTGTATACGACTTTGAGAGTGTACTATCACCGTGTTCGGGAGGCTGGAATGTCTACGAGGAACACATCCCTTCATCCTTCTGTCTCCTCGTCATACGCTCGTGCGATTTGTATGTCTTGAAGAAACATATTTACCGTGGTGCAGACTGCGTTTCCGTTTTCATGGAACTATTGCGTAATTTGCATGATGAGCTGTATGCGATGTTGCACGAGACTGTGCCCTTGCAAATGACCCCAGGAGACGAACTCGAACATTCTGAAGCCACTCACTGTAACATCTGTAAAGAACCATTCACTAAGAAGCAGAAAGTGCGAGACCATGATCACGTAAGTGGAGAATTTCGCCAATCATTGTGTCAGGGATGTAATCTGAAACTGCGGATACCACGGAGAGTGCCCATCATTGCACATAATGCCAATTATGACCTCGGATTCATAGTAGCTCATCTGCACCTGCTTCGGAAGACAGACATCAGAGTGATAGCCTCCAGTTGTCAAAAGTTTAAGGCTATAGACATTGGTGTGTTCCGCTTCATAGACTCGTTAAGCTTCCTCAATGCTAGTCTCGACACATTGACGAAAAATCTATGTGACAAAGGTGAATCTAACTTCAGGTGTCTGCGTCAGTTTTTCGCAGAGGAGGACTACTTCAGGTTGGTTGTACGTAAAGGGGTTTTCTGTTATAACTACGTTACCTCTTTTGAACGTTACGACGAGCCCTGTTTGCCATCGCGTGACCAGTTCTTTAACCAACTGAACGGATCAGAAGTGAGCGAGGAAGATTACCGCCATGCGCAAAATGTGTTTGAAAAATTTCAACTGAAGAGCCTGGGCGAGTACTCGGATTTGTACCTTCTGAAGGACGCATTGCTTCTGGCAGACGTGTTTCAAAACTTCCGAATATGGGCGTTGGAGACGCACAAAATTGAACCACTTCATTTCGTGTCACTCCCAGGACTAAGCATGTCTTGCGCACTAAAAATGAGCCGGATTAATCTGGATTTAATCCACGATCCCGATGCCTATCTGTTAATTGAACGGGGCCTGCGTGGTGGTATGACCCAGTGTTCAACGCGAATGGCCACTGCAAATGTCCCAGGGACAGATCAGTACGATCCCGAAAAACCAAAGACCATAATTCATTACATGGATATAAATGGACTCTATGGCACAGTGATGCGTGAACCACTCCCATTCGGAGACTTTGAATGGCTGTCACCCGAAGAGGTTGCAGGTTTAGATGTAACCCTTGTTGCAGATTATGCAGACATTGGTTATTTTTTAGAGGTAGACCTGGCCTACGTACAAGAGCTCCACGAACGACATAAAAGATTTACCGCTCGCGCCCGAAAAAATGAGCGTCCCGTATGAGTTGCTTTCGGATTATCAGAAAAACCTGATGAAAAAATTTAACCTCCCACAGCATGATATAGAACCGAAATTACTCCTTACATTGCTTGACAAGAAGAAGTATTTTCTTCATTATCGCAGTCTAAAGTTGTACCTACAGTTGGGTCTTCAGCTCGAGAAAATTCACCGGGTGCTCAGGTTCAAACAAAAACCATTCCTGCGATCCTATGTTGACTTCCATCATGAACTACGCAAGCAGGCAACCAATACCTTCGAACGTAACCTGTACAAGTGTTTAATTAACTCCGTATATGGGAAAACATGTATGAATGTACGAAAGTTCGTCGACTGTCGCTTAGCAACTTCCGAGGAGCAAGTGTTGAGATTCTTGCGTAAACCGAACCTCAAACAATTCAGTGCTCTAAGCTCTAACGTAGTCTTGTTTCAGTTCGCTCAATCGATAGTCTGTATGCGACAGCCTCTGTACCTGGGGTTCACTATTCTCGAGCTGTCTAAAGTCATGATGTATGACTTTTATTATAACAACTTGCTTCGGGTAGCCCCGGACACAAGGCTCTCGTATATGGACACAGATTCTTATATCGTGATGCTGAGCAATGAGAAGGCCCTTGCGGAGCTCGCCGATACCCACCTTGATACATCTGGTCATTCTTGTGATGACTCGATGTATTCTACGAAAAACAAGATGGTGCTAGGAAAATTTAAGAACGAAATGCCCCACGACCACATCCTAGGGTTCTGTTGCCTGAAACCAAAGCTCTATGCACTAGACCTCCATAGTAAAAGACGGTACAATCGTGCTAAGGGGGTGAAACAATGTGAAGCCCAGAAGTTGCATTATTCAATGTACATAGACTCTCTTAAGCTTGGTGAAGTGTACAAAGTTTGTCAGAACCTCATTGTGTGCAAGGAAAATATAAATAAAAGTGAATGTGTTACGAAAGTAGCTTTAAATCCACTAGACACAAAGCGTCTCATTTGTGAGGATGGTATCCACACGTTACCCTTTGGGTACGCATCCAATGGAAAGATGTAGACAGTTTTTATGCATATGTTGCCCTGCCTGGCTGTTGTTGTTGTAATGCTGTTTTTTATATATATATATATAAGATTGTGGCTGTAACGACATGGAAATAAATACAATTTTATTGTGTCAAAGTACACTGCAACATGACATGTTGTCTGTCTTTCTTGGGAATTGCTTCTGTACAAGGACGGGTACCAGCTTGTCGTTCAGTGTGAAGTTCGTTGACGAAAATCTCTGAGTGCACTCTCGGAGCGAGAATCCACAAGCGAGCATGCTGCCTACATACAGGCAGTAGAGGCCACATGTAGCTGATCTATAGCCCTGAAGTCTTTTCTTGTTATAGTAAAATGACCTGGTAGGATGAATGAATTGGTAGAATTCTTTGTAGACGGGCTGAATGCCATAACTATCAAAATACGTAACCACATTGTCACCGGAAACATAAGTCATGGTCCAGTGTTCACCGTTACTGCTCCTTGGAGCTGTGTTAATCACATAAATCCCGGTTATGGCTTCCTGTCTTGCGATTTCATTGCATGCAAAGGTTCCCCGAAACAGTTCTCTGGTGCAGTAGTGTCTACTGAATGCTGCATAGAACTGCCACTCCTCCATGTTTATTTTTCAGACAAATTTCACTCGTCTGTCTTTGTTGATTTCTAGCACACGTGGTGTTTCGGATACAAACAACACCGTAACTGCTTCTGTTAGATTGGCAGCAAACGTTAGGGTCAGACGAACGTTGGCGTGAACAACAGGACAAAGAGCATTCACTTCTGCATCTGGAGTCAGATGGTAATAAAGCATAAATGTCTCTTTTGCATACGCAGCTGGAGCTATTGGTATATCCTTGCGTTTTAGTTTGTGAAGCAGGTGTATATAGGCTTTGGAATAGATGTCTCGTTGGAAGTCGAACTCATCCGTGTACTGTTGTCCACCAACGTCCAGTAGTGCCCGTTTTAGTTTGAAGTTCTCAAGCTTGAATGGGTTTCGTGGTCTGCTACCTTGGTAGGCATCGCTCCTGACCATCAATACTGTTAACTTGGAGGGAACTCGCTCGCTGTACAAGTCGTCAAATATCACCTGAGATTGGTTAGGGGCGATGGTTCTGTACTTAATTTCCAGTCCTCGGAGAAGGTATACTGCAGGTGTTGTTTCAAGTCTTCGTTCTATACCAACAAGTATACTCGGCGATAACTGAACACGTCGGAGATAGAGCACGATACGTGAAAATTCCACAGTGTGCTTTTCTGTTGCACCATCAGCTTGCAAGAGACGAAAATCGTCCGACGCTTGACGTAGCACAACTCTTATGTCGTTTCCGTTAAGAATGAGCTTCTGTTGTGGACATATGTCGCTGAAGATTGGGCTGTACATGTCACACAGTGCCGATCCTTTGGTTCGCTTGTAACGAGCGAAAACTCCTTTTGAATCAGATGTGGGAGCGTATACCTCACTCGTGCCTAAAGGGTCTGGCTCGTATAACATTGCTGAAAGGGTGTGTGTCTGAGTTACATTGTTGGCATTCGTAATGATGTCCAAGTAGGAACGGTAGCCATAATGTTCGAAACTCGAAGCCAAGGTTGAATTCAGGTAGATATGTACGTGTTGAAACAATGATGAACCAAACGCTTGGACAGGTATGACTGCATCAGGTGTTGTTGAAGTGCTTGTTGTAGTTACCGCTGGATCTCCATTCTTTCGAATGATCTTGCACTGAATATGCAAAAAGCTGGATTGAAGATCAAAGAAGCCCCCACCGAGTCCCGGAACATTGTACTCGATCACTCCGCTTGATGTCGGAGCAGATACTGGGAAAAACTCGACGTATTCAGACTTCTCCAAAGCAAAGTTTGTAGGTGGAGGAGAGGAGAGTTCCAGCTGGTTTGTAGTACACAGACAGGAATCTTTATGCACTACTGCAATAGACATTTCTTTTTTTCTTTTTTTTCTGTCAAGTAAAGAAGTCAGATTTCCTCCGCTTCTCCGCAGGTCGAGCTTTTTAACGGCCTTGCGTTTTCTTCCATTCCCTGTGAGTCTCTGAAGTAACCCGTCACGAGTTTTATACACTGTGCGGTCTACTCCTTTCTTGACGGCTTCTCGAAATGATGCTCCTTGCTGGACTTCCTCGGCTATATGTCTTCCAGTATCAAGGAGCTTTCTTCCAACGTATGGCGCTACCTTCTTGGTCAGTATGGGCAAGAAACCCCTCAATACGTCACCAAATATGCCTCCTCCAATCTGATAAAGCTCAGGAGCAGTATAGTGTGGTAGATGCTCTCGCTTTCCTGCACCAAAATGTGCTATGCAACATGGTGGGTTTGTTATATACATTTACGTAGGTGGATCGTCAACCCGACACGTCCAGAGCCAGAAATGAATGGAATGAAATCACCTATCTCGTTTGCCAACTCGATTTGAATGGTTGTCAATTCCTTCGCAGATACATATTTTTAGTACAGGTTTGTGAATAAATAAGACATCACATCATTCCTACCCTGGACTCTGAACGGTATCGATCGAAGAAGTGGTGCTGTCACGTCACCCACAAATTCATTCTCGATGACATCGCAGTATATGAAAATATAGTTTTGAGCAGGGAATAGACAAACGTCTCGTTCGGCGACTGCATAACTTGAGAAAGTTGTCCTCTTTCCGAAGCCCAACATCAAAGCCAAATAAGGATGAAAGGTCACATAGCCATCGTTCATGCGTTCCAGGTGACAAATTCCGTTGTATGGGTTACATACGAGGAGACGAGCATCTTGCGACAAATGAAGTTTTGTTCGATAGGCATGGTTAATGGAATTAACGAGGTCCTTCCCCGATTCGTAGTAGCGTTCTGGAACTTCATACTTTACCGTTCGTGAACGATAGGTAACTATGTTAATCGTTTCTTCCGTATCCACCTGGTATTTGAGTAGCTTCACGGGTGACCCTCTGTCCAACTCTCCACAGCCGATTATCTTTTCAGCCATGCCAAGCTTAGCGGCAAGAGTTGCGCTAATTTCCAAACCATAGTTCAGAGGAAGTTGTATCTCATAGTGACCGCTACCACGTATAATTCTTGTCTGATACTGCAAATGTTTTGCTAAAAATTGTCTCAAAGACAAGAGAATGTTTTCATTAGCGTTGAACTTGACCTTCTCTGTTGCTTCAATTGTAGAACCAAGGAATGTCGTTTCTGATATACTATTGACTGTGTCAGTTACATTTTTAATCGCAAAAGGGATGTTGATTTCTGTTAAAGCGGCCTCCCACCTACCCTCCAACGTCTGTGGATGGGCTAGCTTTACTCGGAACTTGCTCATTGTGTTGTCGGGAAACACATCCAAAGATGCATTTGAGAGCAGGTTCACATAGAACTGGTCAACCATGTTTTTTTTTCTTTTTCTGATGAAATTTCTACGCGTACGCTTAATTTATATCGCCAGAAAATGTGTTGACGTTGTCACAGCAAAACTAGCGTGCTGCGGTTTGAAACCGAAATTACAGTCGGTCAATAGCTTGAAACCAGAGGGCATCTGGCAACACCTAGGAATTCGAAACTGAAACCAGAACTACACGTGGAGCAACCAAGCTTGGCGTCCATTCATTTCAAACCGAAACCGAAACTACAGACGGCCAAAGCTTGAAAACTAGAGGGCGCTTGGTGGGAACCGAAACTACCTGGCGCTCTGATGCGGCAACCAAACTAGGTGACGGACTGACGTCAACCCGATCGGAAAAATACTATTAAATGTCATCAGATGTTATTGCCTGTTATTAAATGTCATTTGCGTGTTATTATGTCATTGTGCGTTATTATGTCATTGTGCGTTATTACATGTCATTGCGTGTTATTAAATGTCATTAAACGTGCATCCAGGTGCCCATCAAACACTATTGACACGTGAGTTCCCATTGTTTACCTGAGTTAACCGTTACCTTATCCTGGCGGCGCATGTTATTGAAACCTGGGAACCCATTGTTCACACTATCGATACATGATTTCCATTGTTTTCTGATATATCTTATCGTGCGTGTGCGTGTCGCATGTAACCTGAGCGGCCCATTGTTAACAAGTGCTATATCTATCACTACTAACCAGTCACCTGAATGCCACAGCTGGGGACGTTTCTTCCGTAGATCTTGGCGCAACCTTCTTAAAACTTCCAAATAAGAGCTTTGGTTGTCCGTTTCACCCGGCGGAACAAATTCCAAGTGCAGAAGCCCCTCACATCAAAGAAACAGATCACCATTGTCCTGACGTGCGACTTCACTGGTCGTGCTTTCTTGGGACGTGGTGAACTGGCTGTTTTCCATTGACTAGAATGCTGTTTCGTTTCGGGTTCGTAACTGTAGCACCAAGATTCGTCTCCTGTTATGATTTTAGAAAGAAAGTCGGAGTCCGTCTCCAACTGGTCCTTTAACGCACGGCACGCAGCCATGTTCAGCTCTCTCTGCTCGGACGTGAGCAGTCGAGGCCAAATTTCGCTGCAGCTCGTTTCACGTGCAAATCGTTCGATAAAATTCGCTGACATGAGCTCTGCAACATCCCTGCCAACTCCACAAGCTCATCAATGGTGCGACTGCGGTCTTGCAAGAGGGCTTGACGAATTCTGTCGACATTTAATTCAGTGTGGCTGGTCGAAGTCCGTCTGGAACGAGGTTGATCGTCAATCGACATTTCGCTTCGTTTGAATCGAGAAATCAATTCCTACATTTGTGTTTTGCTCAAAGCAGCCTCCTTGTAAGCCGTCTGTCGCATAACTGCCGTTTCTGATGCGTTTTTGCCCAACAGGAAACAAAATTTCACTGCCGCACGTTGTTCGTGCAAATCAGCCATCGCGAAATAGGCAAACGCATTGAAGGGGTCTAACAATAGAATTCACTGAAGCCGAACGCAGCGTTGCACAACAACGCCATCTTGTGCACTGATGCAAAACAGTTCGTAAAACTCTCACCTAGTGGTGGAAGCCTGTATTACAAGGGATCCGCCCTCACGAGGACAATTCCGGTTTCTTTTGGGTCCCCCCTCGTATGTGCGACATGATGTGTGTTGGTCACATCACTTTTTCAATACAGATTTACTGAATCGTTGCCCACAACAGTTATCACAAATGTTCCACTGACAACAATTATATTCACGTCCTTCGCACTATTGTTTTTCACAGTTACTGCTCCATAGCATAGCATGTGCGGCAGACATTCACTGCATTCGTGCCGAAGCAAGGAGCCTACACTGTAAAAAGTGGTCTTATTTTACGGACGACTTTGCTGACAAAAGTCTGTAAAATTTTGCGGCTCGTGTCTGTAATTGCCCTTTACCGCGTAAAAGCTGTTTTCCTGTTCCAAGATGGCGTCTATCGTGTGAAACGACCAGTGCACTGACCGGCCTGTTAATTGCACCGTTGAATAGACTTCTAGGTAAGACTCACTTGTTGTTAAATGTCGAAACAGCATGAAATGAAACCGAAACCAAAAAGAATATTGCAGGTGGCGTTGTATTCGCGATGCGCAGGTGGCTGGTACTTGGCGGGTGGCGATGTTTCGCAGACGACGCTAGGACCAACAAAGCCTACAACTTAGCAAGTGAAGTTTGGCACGGTGGCACTGCTCCTTCGAACTCAATTGTGTTGGAACGACAAATGAGTGAGTAAATCAGACAATGACTGACTACTTTAGTGAAACGTGCATCTCCCTTTGGGCACGGAACATGTGTTGAGCCGTTGGGAATGTCACTGTGCTTGAGTTCTCGATTTCATGTCCTTTTGTAAATAACACTCACGAGGTTTTAGAATCTGCACTCTCCATCACGAGTGTTAGCTCTTCTAGCTAAACTGAGCAAACTTATGGCTGACGGCAACGTAGATTTCTCACGGTATGTCCGTGTTGTGAACGCTGGGATGTGCGATGCGAACGCTAAGTGGCGGTGAGGCACTTGCTTTGTATGATACCTTTTTAGTGGGCTTAACCCCGCAGGAATAAACAAGGAATGTAAGAAGCGCCTCATTCCAAACTGTGATTCGCGTGTGAGGTCACACTTAGTACGTGTTCTTTTTCTTTTTTATTTTGCGTAGAGGATTACGGACTTTTGTGAGGTACTCACCACGCGTCGTACATGAACCCTGGGGCCGGTGGGGTCATGAGGCATCACACAAAGTTGACAGTACTTCATTCTCGTTCATTTTTTCTGCAGTTGGCTGACCGTAAACATAGACCTCAAAAGTGTAAACATACAAGGCAACACACGTTTCTGTCGCGGATGACAGCGTGGGCCTACACGAAAGGTGAACAGAAGAACAGCGTAGTGTGAGTCTGTGGTGCACACTCATTCTGTATGCACCTGGTGCCTGCTTTTTTTCTTCTGCTGCTTTTTTTTTCTAGGGCATAATATATCCATATACGTGCTGTGGTACACAGCTAGCTGTTCGTTATTTTCTTTGTCTTCATTTTCAATGTATGCACAGAATCATAATAAAAGCTATGGTATGAATATGTGCTTGCGCGTTGCCTGACCTCATCCGTCTGTTCTCTCCATGGGTTCCCCCTCATGCGAACGGCAATTAACATACAGCCAGAAAATTAAGTGCAATTTATTTGGTGGTTGGGAGCTGATGTACATGATTCTAGTTGCATAGAACTACTAAAAGAAAATAGGAAAAACAATAGGTAACATCATGGGTAATTGCAATAACGATTGCAAAGCAATTTGTATAGTCAATGTAATATTACACGAAATGTCTGCTTTTTAAAATAGTAGGAGTGTAAACCAATTTAAAACAAACGTGTAATATAACGCAGTTTCTGTTATTTTTCCAGACTAATGCTGGAAGGACTTATACTGCTTTTCTGTTATTTTACGGACGTCTGGGTTATGTTTTGGTGTACTTTTTCCGTAAAATAACAGAGAAATTTCTTAGAGTGTGGTATAGTTCGGACTGCACCTTCGTAATGGAATAAATGTACATATTGAGTTATGATGTCAGCAGTTACGATGTCAAAGTCCGCCTGGGGCACGATAAAGCTGAAGACCCCCCAGTACTTAACACAACCTGCCCTTCCGAGGTGAAGACCGGTGAAAAAGCAGTTGACAGAGACAAACCGTTTCCGGTGCCAATTTATCTGTGTGAATTGCAGTAGTTGGTCACATGACTCCAGTGTGCTACAAAGAGAATAAAGTGGTGCTTTTTTATAACACGGTCCTTTCCTATTATTCTTTCAGTAGTTTATAGGAGCCACTGGAGCCAACTGACTTGGGTGCGGGTGCCAAATATGCCGGCTGTTGATTTATTGCGCACCGTGCTGTCCAGACTAGAGCCCTGCACGGGCCGACTTTTCCGGGCCCGACCCGGGCCCGGACCTTCATATTTTTATGCGGCCCGACCCGGCCCGGCTCGGTGACCCAGTGACTAGAGCCCGGCCCAGCCCGGAATCTAAGTAAATAGAGCCCGGCCCGGCGCGGCCCGGTGATCCGGCGAGTAGATCTCGGCATAGTATTTCCAGCCGCGACGTACACGTTTCTGGCGATTATCAAACAAATGTATCAGTAAATTTATAAGGAGAGAAGACAAACATACAAGTGACGGCGGTTTAACACCATAACCGCACCAGACCAAATTAAATCCAGAACGTACGCGGGCATGGGCGTTATCGGTACACTGTCAAGATTTTGCGGAGGTAGAGGATGCTATCGACAAACTACTTCTTCCAGTCCATACCCCTCTCACCAAGCTTTGCCAAGTGATTGTGAAATACGTGAGGAGTGAGGAGCGAGGAGCAGTGTAAAGTGGCTTTCAGAATGTTCTAGAGGGTCAAATCATACGCCTAATGCAGTATCCCTTGCTTGTCTTTGCAAAATATGCACAGGAATGACGCAAGCGCATGATGCTATGAACTAATGCATCTCTATTGTGTGGAATTAGCTGCGTGGCCCGGCCGGGCCTGACTCTCGGAAACATATTTGTCGGCCCGGCCCGCGGTGCTAGCGTATTTTGTCGGCCCGGGCTCGGCACGGCCCGGAGCACACAGCCAATAACAAGCCCGGCTCGGCCCGCGGGCCGGGTCGGGGGCCCGGGCCCGTGCAGGGCTCTAGTCCAGACTTACCATCCTGTGCCGCCTTAGGGAAGGTACCCAGGGCTGCTGCCCCTCTACCCCCCCTCCATGAAACGGCTCTGACTGCATGTAACACAATGTAAAGATAACTTGCTTGCATTTTATTGCTCCTTTAACACCTTATCTGAAGTAATTGGTACTACCCTTCATTCATCTTTGGAGACTTTGACGTTGGAGTTTTGGTAGAGCGGGCTATCCAAAGCAGCTCCCAGGTCACGACTGGAGTTGCAGGTGGCCTCATGAGAGCTACAGTGCAAGGTGAAGGCAACAGTGCTCAACAGGAAGTTATGCAAGAAGGGTGAAGCAATATTACATCACTCTGTTGGAAAGCGAAGCATCCTTCTCGCAATCAGGACCTCTTTGGATTCACGTGGGTAAGCTGCAGTCATTGGCGCAGGCTCAAGACTTTGGTGGGCTGCTACCATGGCACTGTATGTTGTGCTTTCACACACTGTCACAGCCCCCGTTAGAAGGTTTGCCACATAATCTGTAAAGAGATAAGCAGTACAAATGCCTGTAGCATAAACGGAAAGAGATTTCCATACTGTAAGTGGCCTTTGTCTTTACTGTAGAAACCACTTCTGCCCCTGTCTTTGTTTTTAGGAGCTTTCTCCTGAACATCTGCTGCCCTTCCTTTCCATAAGCTTTTTCCCTTTTCCCATAAGCTTTAAGCCCGGTCAGCATTTTCATTGAAGTGCAGGGCAGCTATTTGCGTCCTACAAGGAGTGATAGAAGAGATAAGACATTGTAAATGTGATACCTTTTCAAATAACCTTTCTGACAACCTACACGGTAAAGAAAAAAGGTCAAGCACTACGTCAACCCCTTGTCTTTCTTCCCATTTCAAAGCGTGGGTACGCACCTAGCACGCATAACTTTCGGTGTGCATGCTGTGGACTTAAAAGCGAACTTCAGTATGACGGAGTGGTATGACTCGAGCCCTGATGTCTGACCCACTCTTGATAGTTGTTGAACATCCTTCAGTAGCCTTGGGTTCAGTACAATCTTCAGAAGTCTTGCATAAGCTACGGTACCTGTACATCCAGAGCATTTCTAGTCCTTGCCATGTACACTGTACATACATTATGTGTGGTACATGTGAAGTATGCTAGACTAACATACTAAGGAAAAATGTGCTTCTCCTAATTCAAATTTCCAGGCTGCAGCCAAGGCCTTTCTCCAACTGTGTCATGTAAGCAGCGATGATATGGACCTTCGTAACCAGTATGGACATTTGTAATGTGGCGTGTCATGCCTAATGAAGTAACGTTAGTGTCAGAGCTACAATCTGTTAGTATATGATTAAGTCTTACTTTTCCACATGCTCAGTAGCAGTTCTGAATTCCCCTCAGCCGTGGAATTGCACCAGTAGAGGTGGTTGCAAATATGCTGCACCCATGGTTTTAAAGGAGCACCTGCACTGGTTTTAGCTGCTGTGTCAAATTTCTTCTTCACGCCTGCATACAAAATTTAAATACATAAGCCCACAATAAAAATTCATGACATAAATTCAACGGGAGATCACTGAAATGGTCATGATGTACAGCGTATCAGTAGCAGTGCAATCCACCCTAGGGTAAACAAGGGAAAGGGTGCAGGCTAGCTGGTATAGATCCATGAATCCGTCTTCTGTGTCCGTGTCTCTCGGTCTTCTTCATGCACCCTAGGGTGTAGGTTACACAATAAGCAAGTAAATATCACCTTTCACCACATGCCAGGTATCAAATCCATGCACTATGCTGGGTTCCATTTCACGCATGTGCTTTCTGACTGCAGGATGTCGATCAGTCGTAATGGATGCCACGATGATGTCATTTGATTTCAGTTCGTCCAGGCATCTCACAAATCCCACCTTTTCCATGTCTGTGCTGGATGCAACATCTGGAGACTATAGCAAGAAGAACAAACAAAAAGAAAGAATCAAACTATGGCAGCTGGTAGGCCTTATACGAGTAATATGTGCCAAACACTTACCTCACCAACCTGTAATTGAACGGAGCTGACGATTTTCTTTGAATGGGCTTCCCATAAAAGTGTATGTCATGTACTTGGCACAGTGACCAGGAGAATCACATCTGCCATCTCCAAGGAGGTCAACAGGCTTGTCTTGAAGTGAAAGGAGCAGGTTGTTGTGTTCTGCATTCCAAACCTGTAAGATTTGTGCAATATAACAGCCATTATTGCAGAAAGCAAGCTCAAGCTAGTTTACTGAGCAAGCTCAATACCTCCCTATACACTGAAGCACCGATGGTTGGCAGTTACTACTTATCACAATCATATGATGATCATTAATATTTTAGATAGATTTTCAAGTATTGCGCAAGCGACTAGGAACTAGTACCTGTGATACAGCAGGCAGTAGGCAACCTTTCTGATATGTGTCGTATGCAACCTTTGAAATCATTTGTATGTTGATGGAGCTCAGCAGTCGAAGAACCTTTAGAAAAGGATGTAACGTTTTATTACGTATGCTCCCAAACGTGCAAGTACACACCTTGGTGGGACTGGCTCCGTTGAAGAGTATTGCACCGGAGAGCAAAACGTTTCCTGCAGCCATCCTGTTCAATTCTGACTGACTGTTCCAAGAGAATTTGTGGCCGCTTGCACATTCGGACACAACAGTGAGAAGCGTGCCCCGAGCTGATGTGGTAACCTTGCATGACCCACTGCAACTGCGACATGCTTTGAACAATTCCAGTAGTGGGGCTTCAAAGACAATGAATTTTCGCTGTTCCACTGGACATTCAGGTGTAGTGGTGTCTCTAGAAAATTAATTGGCCATCCTTAGTCATAAGTTTGCTTCAACAGAAAGTGTTCCTGTACCCTTCAAGGAAGCTATCCTCAGATGGGTAGTAGCTCTCATCAGTTTCTTATCCCACTGTTGATGTCATACTGATGTTCTGCACCTGTCAAAAGACTCCAAAAATGTTACAAAGTCTGCAACACGTAACAAAGCTAGTGGTTCCACCTGTGGACATGGCAGAATCTGCGGAGTGGGGGTCGATGTAATTATTGGCCCATGTGATGTCCTTTCAGGTGTCTTTGTGTCCATCTAAGGATTGCAAAAATATTATCAATTGGATACAGACTCACCCCTATCCTACCTCTTGAGCAATCACAAAGCTGTAACTGGTAGAAGCACGAGGGGGAGACGAAGCCACAGGTAGGAATGCTGTCACTCCTGGCAAATCCGTATCATCATTTTTAGCACACCAGCTTCCAGCTATTTCTGTCATGTTAACTTGAGTCCCTGGATCACACACACACACACAAACAAAAAGAATAATAAGAAATGCGGGTCACATTGAGCACTAATCTTGTATCCATTTCTTACATGCAGACTTCATAGTGGTTGGAGAGACGGTGCTGCAGTATGCATGGTCGAACTCGACTACAGTTGTTTCCTGCAAAGTAGGAAAGTTCAAGTTTACTGAGTATATTTGGTTCTGAATTCTTGCAGTGCAGATCTGGACAAGTCTTTTTTACTGCGAACTTCACAAACAGTGTCCGTCGGCGTGGACAATGTGCTGGCAGCATCAGTAGTGTCATCCGATACGGTGACCTCCATGGACAAGTCCATGAAATCATTGCAGTCGACCTGAAACAGTTTTAAAACTATTTCAAACGAGAAATTTTCAAAAGATGACCAAATGATGAGATCTCTACATACTACGAAGCAGTCTGGCGCCACTTCAACACCGGAATGTCCCTAAAATTAAATTTGTTCATGTTCACAATGCCCAGTAGGTAGGATAACACAAGTTAAATGGAATACGTCATCGCTATATTATAATTTATACATGTGTGACACCTGTACATACCTGAGACGTTGTGTTGAGCCCGTCACCAATGCGAAGCAAAATAACAGGTGACGGAATGGCAGGTTGCTTCATACGTTTTCGCACTTCGCCAACTGCGGCATCTTCGTAGTCATCGGCAGCGAAATGGGCTGAGCACACACGACACGACTGCTGTATCTCATAGCCGAGTGCTTCGAACCACTTTCGTTTTCGCGCATTGTCCTGTGGAATCTTGTGGTAGAAAACGCCCGTCGTCGAAGATGAACGATTTCCGCATCCCCGAACGCCACAACGTACACCAGGCATACGTAAATACGTGACACAACAGTGACAGACAAGTAATTTGATTACTTTCACAGACTTTCACTTTATGCTTCGCGCGGCCAGTATGACCACCCACGGCGTAGACAATAAGCGCGATAACAGCGCGACGGCCTTGCAAACGGCACGGCGGGCCGTGCTGGCGAAGTAGCTGAATGTTTTATTAGTATAGAAACTATGTTCTTCAAATGCCTGAAAGTGAACGTCATTTTTAAAATGACGTTTAGCTATAACGATAATGTGTGTCAAATTTGTTCTCTACAAACTAATTGTCACGTGGTACAGGTTGACCAATCCCGGACGCCCTGGACCTGAAACCTAAGTTACTCTTTTTTGCCGTTCGTTGGCAGCACCGTCCATGTTCCGGCAAGCTTCAAAATATTTATACGTAAAAAATACTCCGAATTGTGAGGTAATGCTTTCTCTGTCTTATCAAACAATGATAATGTGCAGGATGGTGGGCCCAAATATGGGGGTTATTTTTCACTTTTCTGTCCCTTTAAAGAGATCTTCACACAATGCCCATGTCAGCCTATCTTGTATGACGGAATCCATGAGAAGAACCAGTGCGTCCCGAACTGATAGCAAGCTCCTCTCGCGCAATGGTACGCTAAAGTTCGGAGCAAAAGGATGACTGCCTTGTGGTATGTCGCCTGCTGGAGAGGCCCTCACGTCATTTTCACCATCGCTCGTAGTTAGTGCGGTCGAAGCTTCCACCACTGGTGGCGGCGACGGCGGAACTTCAGGGTAGAATTCAGGGGCCTCTGGAAACGACACCTGGTTGTAGGCACCTGGTTCTCCAGCTAGTAACCTATGTATGGTCGACCGCGGCATCTCGGCATCCGAGGAACCCGGTTCGAGATAGCATTTCTTGGACTTGCCGGCCCCTGAGGACATTTCCGTTCCGAAGTGATATGTTGGTTATATCACCAAGACATTACGACACAGACAAATTGAAACGTAGGTTCTGCGGAGAAATCTCGTTGTGACGTTCACGAAAATTGCAACTAAAAAGCAAGAACGGGAAACAAAACACTGATCAACAATGAATGAAGAAACAATGCTTCCAATCGTGATCAACGAGTCGCTCGCACTCGCACTTCGCTGCTCGCACAGTTCCACAAGTAGCAATGGCGATACTGTTGCCATTTCCATGTGTAGTGTGCTTTATCCAGAAATATGATGTTCCTGCAGTGTTACGTACCTGGCCATACGTAGCGTTGTCACATTTTTATTACGTTTTATTTTATAATTTACATTAATGCGTGGGTTAAATCATTCCGTAGCTACATCAAAACAACAAGCAGGCAACATATTGATTGTTTCGCGCTTGGTGGCCTTGCGTTGAACGTTAGAACACACGAAACGAGCACAAAACGTGAGTCAGTTCTGTATTTCTGAGCTTACGTAATCCTCACTGTTAATAATTATATAATGTAGTTCCGTTTATGTCGTATATGCAGTTTCAGTTGCACTGCGCACTCCAGGCGACGCGAGATATCGCCTGCTAGCCGAGGCCGTTACAACGTTACAACGGCCAAGCCAAAGCCAACCGGCAGTGAAAACGCGTGAACGAATGTTTTTGCGGGTTTGCTTTGGTGTCTCATTGCTGATTGTTGGCGTGAGGATTCCACCACAATGTTCGCTCTCGTGCGATTCCTGAAACAGTTCGATGAGAAGAACTACGTGATCCCCGTCAAGGACAACATAAGCTTCCCTGAGGAGGGCAGCAACTTTGACCCCAACAAGGTGTACACGGCGTATTGGAAAGACCCGAAGGATGACTGTGTAAGCGGGACGTACTCCGTTTTAGTGTTAATGGTAGCAGGTATGTGTTTTTAATGTACTTTGACCGCCTGTCACCAAACGTAATTTCACCAACTGAGGCCGAGCTACAGGAAAAGCAGGGAAAGAAACGCGTCAGGATTCCGAAAGAACTGATGTCCTAAGTGGAAAAGTACGATGTGGGTATGTCGGCACAGGACAACAAGTTTTTTTTTTTTCGTGACGTCTCAGCGTCTTGTTTCCAGCACATTTAAAGGCTGGTTGTAACTTTTTTCCGCTGCACAATTCGCCTATCACTCTCAGAAAAAAAGGTTTGTTTTTTACCTTTTGGGGTAGAAGTGCGTTGTCCCAAATCTTCAACCCTTTTGGGGTAGAAAATGAGGGGTAGAAGCAGTTCTACCATGCCACTTCTACCCCAGGGATAGAACAGACCTACCCGATAGTGGGGTGGCAGCTCTACCCTCTTCGTTGAAGAGTTCCACCAGTCCACGGTTGAATATTATGCCCTTACATATGTGTTATACCTCATGGGAGAGCTATGTCTACCTCGAGGAGGCGAGATTTGCCTCCGCGTTGGAGATAAATGCTATACTTTTTGCGGTGGGACGTTCTACCCTTGGTAGAAGTGATCTGCCCTACAGGGCTATAAATTTCCACTCCTGAAGGAAGCAGTTCTACCCTAGTGGTTCGAATCTTAACACTCTAACGAAGGGATGTTTTCTACCTTAGCAGTGATATACGTTTGCCGGTGGAGAGGGGTATTTCACATATTTCGAGAGAAGCATTTGCCACCGTATGCATAGAACTCTTCTGCTCTTGTAATTAGAACTGTTCCCTCTTGTTGGGGTGCACGTAAAGTTAACAGTAACGACATGCAGTTAATGAACACTGTTCCGAAGGAATGGAGGCACACAGAAAAGGCTGTTACAAATTACAAATCTTTATTTTGCACAATCTATTCCAATCAAGACACAGCAGCTTTATCACATGGGCTAACCAATGCGAGGGGTACATTCATTAATTTGTAGAGCACTTGCAGTGTAGAAGGGGACTTCGGCATGAATTCGATGTCCATATCCAGTAAAGCACGACAAGGGTCCTCACAGGCTCCTCCAAGCTGGACACCCTAAGGGTCTCTTTCTCCGGGTATAACAGCGTTCGCTCCGGATGGAATACTTCCCGGGAAAAGCACACCACATGACAGACATGTTCGTTCTTTACCTAGAAAGTTACCAGAATACATAGACAAAATCTCCCAAGTATTTTCAGCAGGACGTTATCTTCTCTAGAGACATCAGTAATAAAGTACGAAAAATGCAAAGCTCGTTTCCATAGACACCAGCACAAAACTTTTTGCGATGTACAATAAGAACTAACGCCATACGTACCCACCTGGGGCGTGATGAAGGACTCGTACCTTTCATGTGCCAGACTGAGGACCACAAGGAGTGTGACTATCATTGCTGCACATATACATCATCGCAATATGAATATTCACCCGACATTACACAAGAATTAAACGGAAACACCCTGCATGTGTCGCAATGCATATGCGCTACCCTGCTGGAAGCTGTCTCATTCAAAATCTTATGAAAATCTCATTGAACCAATTGGATATCATGTACACAAATCTCATTCAGTGACTGCGAAAATTCTCATCCCCAATAGATGATTTGGGACAAATATTACATTGAAAATGGTGCAATATTCAATGAATCTTAATGAGAAATCACAGTAAGTGTTAATGAGATGTAATGAGAAATCACAGTAAGTGTTAATGTGATGTAATGAGAAATCACAGTAAGTATTCATGAGATATAATAAGATATCACAGAAAGTGTTAATGAGATGTAATGAGAAATGGTGGCTTCAAACCCATTGAATGCCCCCATCTTGTCTCATTGAACCAATGAGCCCCAGCAGGATATTTCTCATTGGAATGGTTCTCCATTTTTATTCGCCAGTAGGTTTTTATGATATAGTCACATTAGATGTGTAGAGCTTTCCAATGAGCGTAAATGAATTACCGCAGAAATGAATTAGACTCAATGTGACTTGAACGATTTACTGAATCAATGCACTACATATTGTATTCTATCACAGCACATATTCCAGCTTGGGTGTAATATTCTCCGTTGCACTGTGCGTTCACAGATGCGCAATGTTTGGCTAGTAACACTGTCGTGCATCAGATAGTGAGCAATAGAAAATCTAAAAGATGTAATTAACGTTTAGCAGCAGCTGAAGGCGCAACCTCCTTCACTCCTGCTCCTTTTCCGGGGAGCACCTCATGAAGCGCCACAATGCAGTGTAAACCGAACACTAGAGAAGAGGTTGCCAGAAGTCACTGTACAGAAGTAAGAGACAAACAAATTTGAACGTATCCTGGACGGAGCAAAGTATGAAGCATTATCCCAACCCGGTCTTGTCATCAATTGACAATTTATCATATACATTTAATACCGATGGGGCACAAGTATTTAAATCAGCAAAAATCAGCTTGGCCAATTCACGTGATGATAAATGAGCTGCCGCAAACTGTGAGGCAGATTGTGGTAAAGGAAAGCTGGACATGAACGTCTTCCTCGGACTCTGTAGACGATGCAAAGGATATTTTCAGTGATGTGACATGGAAGTTATGAAAGTCGTGGAAGCCAGGAAGCATTGTTAAAAGCAGATTTATTGGACTATGCTGCTTTGTCGACTCCGTATCTCTGCCCCCCATGCAGAACAATGTCGGGTTTCGTGGATACTGCGGATTTAGTTGGTGCTACCATGAAGGAGAGTACTATGCTTCAGCCATGGACCCTATCACCCCAAGAGAATCGACTGATGAAGCAGCTGTGAGAGAGATTGAGCAGTCATTAGAGGACAACCTCTAATGTCTGCGGATCTAAAGGACCAGCTGCACTAATAAACATAACACATTTTGAAATTATGCCTGGATTTGTTCCCGATTACATGCACACGGTGTTCTTGGGCGTTGTACGGACTTTCACAGGTACGTGGCTGTCTGAACTGAAGCCAAATAAGCATTCTGCAGGGTGTTTACTTTTATTCGTCACATGAATTTTATTTAAAAACTAGCAGAGCAAAATAGACGCCGTTTTTCCAGTTGAGTAATATGGACAGGTGAACATTCTCGGGAAGAAAGTATGTAACTACAAGATCAATAATTACGTAATATTGATTAATTAACTCTTTAATTGTGGGATTTCGCGTAAAAGCGAGAAGACAGAAAATAATATATTCCTCGTTGAAAGACATTCCATTTGTAAATAAGCGTTAAAAGCGCACCTGTGTTGAAATGTTCATCGCTGAATTTCGCTATACAAATGAGCCGAAACAAGGAATACGCAGTTTGCAAACGCAGAAATGATGCGACCTTCGCCTTATCCGGTCTATCTTGCCATTATGTCCTACATCAATCAAGTAGGTACATTCTTTTTGAAAGAAAAGTGCTGCACTCGTGCAGCACCAGTTCTTTAGTGCTCGCGAGGTGTAGACAGCAGTTGTGAACGAGTTGCACTGACGCGACAGCACTGGCTCCTAAAACGAATCAGGAAGTGCAGACTTTGTCGTCTGCTACAGTGCGTTTGCTTGTGTGTGGTTGCATGGCGGTGTTGTACTCCGTTTTCATACGTTTGTTCGCGCTTTGTTTGTACTAACAATTCGTAAGGGAGTATTGGGAGATTCTTGTTCCTTATAGCGTTCCCTTTTAACAGCACAAATTTTGCGACACAGATGGAGATGGGGGCACGTATATTTATAGTTTACTTCTGCGTTAACTGTACGAACCAAAAGCGTGACAGGTAGTTAAAAGGAAGCACACATAAATCTTGCTTGATGTCACAAGTAAATACTCCCCACCTTGAATTATACGCTCGCCTTCATCCGACAACAGCGGGCCACAAACGATGTGCTCTCCACCATCTTGTCGTCTGCTTCTCTGCACCCTTCCGTTGCACGGGAACTAGTGCAGAACTAGCTCAGCACTTCCCCAAAAAGAATGGGCACGCGCAGGTGCAGTGCGAGTGCATGACAAAAAGAATGCGAGAGTGTTGCACCCCCTGCACTAGTTCAGGAGGTGCAGGTAAAAAGAACGCAGCTAGTTTCATCGCTCCAAAGCACGTGGCCCTCTCACGTGGGTTGCATGTCGCTCTTTCTGCGCCAGAAAAGTGCTTAATACATGTTTCTGCTCATTTGCATAGCGAAATTCAGCGATAGATATTTCAACGCACGTGCGCGTTTATGTGTTTCTTTTTCTTTTTTTCACTTGAAATTGCTTTCGACGCCGAATAGATCCCGTTCTGTTATTTCGCCTTTGCGCGAAGTCCCCTAATTAAAGAGTTAATTAATTTTAGGTAATTACTGATCATATAGTTGCATGATTTTCTTCAAGCGAATGTTCGCCTGGCCATATAACTCAACTGGAAAAATGGTATCTGTTTTGCTCTACTAGTTTTTAATAAAAATTCTGTAGCGAATAAACACAAACACCATGTATGTTTGCAAGAAACAAACAGTAATCATCATTAGCAGAAGAATATAATGACTCCACCAAGCTCTTCATCGAAACCACCAAGGGACTTCAGAGAACATAGTTCTTGGAAGGTCTCAGAATGGAAAGTTTGGTTACTTTTCTAAGTTCACCCATGTATATTGGGTATCCTTAGTGAAAACTTCAGATCGCGTTGAAGCAACTGATTCAAGACAAACTGTTGCACGAGAAAGCAGAAAAGGCTGACAATAGCAATGTGACAGTAGCAAAAGGCTGACAATAGATAATAGCATAGTGACAATGAGCAATAAATTGGAAGATTTATTGTAAGTATGTGAGGCAGTCTGGCTGCAAATTAAGACACTATCAATGCGAACTCGTTTAACAGAAATGAAGGAAGGTGCATGAAAAAGGAAGCTAAAACAGTGAAAACACCCTTCTGCTCCACTAATTGCTCACCCAAGTGCAGAAAGTTGATCCACACTAACAGGTATGAAAACAGATATACCACAAATACCCAGTGTACATGCAGCAACAGTGACAACACTATAACGAGATAATGTGTCACACAATTTGAGGCAGGCAAAGTCTGATACATGCATATGCGAAATCACGGACGTCACTTATCAGTAGCGCTTTCTCATTCCGACAAAGTAAGTCCGTCCAGTGCAAGCGGGATGAAGGCACAGCATGAAGGCAGTTCAGAGAACTATGGATAAATATCGGGTCACCATTACACCTCTTGGTTCGCATTTGGGACTTGAGGATCAAGCGTCCAAAACACGCCGCTTACCTTTGTCGTAACAGAGCTCGTGCACGGGTTCAGGAAGAAAATGCATGACGGAGCACCTCACTACACAAATGCAAAGACGTTCATATTTTTATACGATCGGCCGGAAGCACTATCTAATTTACCAGACTGCGTCTTAGATCCTACACGCCAACAGACACAGGTCCCCCAAGGTCGCCATTTTCCCATGTATTTGTTCCTATCCCGATGCGTGCAATTCCGGAGGCCGCCCTTAGATACCCCATTGTTACCAGATGTTGCCTTGCGTTGGATTGTAGCGCGCTAAAGCTCCAGTTGAAGCACAATCCAAGCCAGGCCAAGTCACCGAAGGAGAAATGGACGACTGCGCCTGCGGCGGCTGGTACGACAGGTACGCTATGTGATGCACGCAGCCGTTCACTAGATCCTTCTGATCGCTCAACACGTTTAAAAACGGGAGCAAAAAGTGAAACACGACACAGAAAGTTGTTATACGCGTTTTATTTGGACATATAAAGACTAGATTCGTTCGCAGAAACAACAAAAACATTTTGCCGCTAAACTTAGCGCACTGAAGTGATCCGGAACGGCAACAGTGGGGTATCTAGTGGCGGCCTTCTTCGTTGCACGCTTTTCCGAGGTGAGTTTGGGGGACCTGAACAGACGTTTCCATGTTCAAAACTATAGTAACCTAGAAGATCGAGTAGGGCGAACGGCCGAGGTTTTCAATCAGGTGGGTCAAGCTGCCGTAAAATCAGCGTCAAACACCGGAGGCTGCCATCTTGTGGAACGCAGTTGCCAGACCCGGAAACCCGAAGTTCGCCAGTTACGGCGGCACAAAACGCCGCTGTTGTCTCTTTGTTATATTTGCTTAAACAAACGAATTTCTTGAAAAACGATGCAGTAAACAGGTAAAAGTTAGTAATAACTAACCCATGCTGCCTTCGACATTCTTAGCGATTGTTGTAACGCTCGCATTGTAACGCATGCGCAAGCTAGAATGATAGTTTTGGTTTCGTGGTTGCGGGTTTTGGCGTGCTACATATCTGTCATATGCAGGCACATCTGGAACTACATGTTGAGCCAAAGTCTGTCTGAAATTTTTTTGAGATATTTGCAAAGGAGGGGGAGGATGGAACGTTCAACGCGCCGCATTACAATACTGCTAAGGGTAAAACCTAATTCATAAATGCAGACGTCCAAAGACCACGAAATGTGACCACACCTGGATGGCATAATCCTGATGTGAAGCCTCCATGGACCAGAGGACAAGGCATAGCAAAAAAAGAAAAACAAGACATCTACCAAAATGTTACACATCAATGACTTGATGCTTCCTCTTTTCCTCTATCGTGATTACTCAAGCAGCTCAATTCTAAGGTACAGCAGTGACGAACTCTCACCCTCTTCCTGCACCAAAAACGAGTAGCCTACACTAAGCGTATATTGGTATGATGGTTGACCACAGTGGGAACAGCATACTTCTGCTTACGGAAAGCAGTCTCAATATAGCTTATCCCTCCTTATTGGAGAAAATCTTCACTGTGATGAGCATACATACAGGCAAAGCGCATACGTTGCTTTGCAACCACGTCTCATCTGTGCATTTTAGATTTTCGCATAGAGACAACGCTTTGGATGTGCACAAGTGATATATTTTACTGAAGGCACAGTGCGCGTGATTTCAAAGTTCCTCGGAACGACGTGCCAGTCAGACACAGGTAACGATCATGGTACATGACAGAGCTCATTCCAGATATGTTGTACATGTCCATACATAAACAAATTTTACTTCAAGGCAATAAGTAGTTACGTCCAGCACAGTAATGCCACTATGTGTGCACACATTTTGTGTACGCAATGACGATGTTCCCCAGGGAGCACATGGTGGGCTAGTAAACGTCTAAATGACGTCTAAAAAAAGAGATAAGGAATGTCTATAGAATGTCTAGGCAATTAGACGTCAAATAACACGTCTAACGTTACGCCACCTAGCCATCTAGCCCTAGACATCCGATGTCTATGTACCTAGCCGTGATTTAGACATTCTTTTGACCTGGATGTCTTGAACAGGGTCAGACACTTAACCATGTATTAGACATGAAGTCTACAGCTAGACCAATTTTATCCCTCCATTCAGGCGACAGGTCTAGGGTTATACATTTCCTGTACCTTACTTTAGCCACCTTTAGACCTATTTTAGACCATGACTAGTCCTGCTACCGTCCTGGCATGCATTCATGCAGAAATGTGATATAATTGATAGCAACACGGATCTCAGCATAAACATTTATTTGCAGTAAACCACACACGAAGTCTACGGTACAAAACTTTTGTCTAAAACTGGATTGACTTTGCCGCCAAGCAGGCGTCTTGTGTTTTGACTGAGGAGTGTTGAACTGGCAGCAGGGTGTTGATGGCCACCTCATTCCTTTCTTCCAATGAGTGATTGTTGGTGCTGCAGCACTGCCTCCAATGACTCAGTGAGGCTAGAAAATAGAACAAAACATGTCAGAAAGCATCATGTAGCCTGCTAGTTCTAACTAGTTTGTTTAGTGGCTATGCACACTCTTTCACGGGATGCTTGTCTGGCCACATAAGAGCAAAAGCTGTATCAACACTGATCTGAAAGACACAAAGAAAAGAAGCTGCACGTACAAAAATCACAGAACTGTTACAGCTACACAACACAAATTGCAGTAACAGCTGAAAATCTGTTTGTGCGTCACTACCTGATGTGGACGCTAGAGCACTGCACCATCCGCGGATGGAAGCGGATATCCGTAAGATACTTGCGGATTCGGATGAGAATTTATCACTTTCTGCGGTGTGCGGATCGGATGGCTCGAGGTCGGATGCGGATATACCGCAGGCTGTAATTTTTCTACTAGCAATTTATTTGTATTGTGCACCGACAGCGAGCGCATGCCTGGGTTCACCTTTGACCATGCACGGCCAAGACGGGAGAGAAGGCATTTTGGCGTCCACACGAGCACTGGTGAGGAAGCGTTCCAGAAGTCTCTTCATATCGCGTTTGTTGAAAGGTTTCCCTTTGCTTGTCACTGTGAGTCCTTCCATGAGAGCATGGAGGCATCCCAAATTATACCGACATTCTTCCGGCTGTGTTTACGCGTCCTTCGAAACTTGCGGATCTAAACGGTTGTGTATGCATCGGCGCGGATGCTAAAAATCTTATCTGCGCAGGGCTCTAGCGGACGCTGCCAGGATCTCAGGGAAATGAGGATGTAACAGCTGTCGTTGTGAAAGTACATCAATGTGACAGGAGTTTTCTCGTGACACACGACCTTACCTGGTCGAGCAGGCGACTGCTAAGCACTCCATGATTGGCGCAGCACTTCCATCACTGCATTACACTAAAACAACATCTGTGCTGCTCTCATAACTTTGGTGCAAAAATTCTGTACAGGATAAAAATAAACACTGTGTATATTATAAAAGACAATACAAAGCAAGAGCTGTATTACCACTTCAAATATTATAAGTACGTACAAGTAGTATACAAGTTTATTCCCATGACGTCATCCGCAGGGGTCCGCCACAGAAGGCAGATTTGCTGCCATCGGCGTTGGTAGATCTCGGCCTTATTGAGTATCACAAAAAATACAGTATTTATTGGCCTTATTGATAACATTGAGGGACCTATAGTATGGCGCTGAGGTGACTTCAGTGAATAAACCTTTTAGGAACTCAAATCTTGCACTACTGCCAGATAGCTGTTTGGGTGAAGTAAGACGGAATGACATAGTCACGCTGTTCTCCATACAATACCAAGGATGTTTCAAAACGACCAAGCACAAAAATACTAGTTTTGTACCGTTTGATGAATATTTTGTCTGCTGCCCACACACGTTGTGCGGTTCTTTAGCAAGCTTCTGGCAGTCGTTTCTTCTACATCGCACTTCCCTGCTGACTTTCACAGCATCTGAAAAAGAGTTCGATTTCGTTAACCACAAGACAACCATGTAAATGGAAAGCAGTTAGAGTCTTCCACCAACTGTATTTGCAATACTTTGTTGACAAACAATTTAGAGAGGCTCCCTCCAGAGTAAGTTTCGGGGGCACATCGAACATCAGGAACATTGGAGGACAACACAGTCACACGTCAGAGACAACTGCTTCCCCTCACCTCACAGGGAACTGTTAAGATTATGTGCAAATAGCTGTTTCGTAGGGTAGGTTACCACTATTTTCATATCCACCGAGGCAAGATAGTCCAAGCACCTATAAAGAGAAAAATTCAGTTGCTATGAAACCATGATATGCAAACAAAAGTGCTTGCGCAAAATTTTCAGTGTGTAGTTTCACTACCAGCGAAAAATGCAACAACCGAAGTCGGGTTGACATGACAATGAACTAACCAGCATTTATGTTCCGGCATGTCCGCCCTGCAAACCGTAACTGTCGACTTTCGTTTACTCAAGACTTCAACAGTCATCGAAAACTCGTGAATCTCGATGGATAATTAGTGATACCGTATTTGTTTTAGCACCAAGACGAACCAAGGCACTTAATGAAACGTTGTACTGCCGAACATACAACGTTAATCACTACTTTGAATGCAAGTGCAGTCAGGTCAACCCACACTTCCAATATGCTTCAATCGGGGATACGAAGCCGAAATAAAGGAAACGATATTCCGATATTATGCCACGCATCTCTACTACATGCGATTTGGTGCACAGAAACAGGCACATACTTTAATGAAGAGTGAACTCACCCCTTAAACTTGAAAGCCAGAGAACAAAGAAACGTTGTCCACCACAGTACTCTGCGAGCTCTGCTGTGCTCAACAGCTTTTATCACTGGACAGCACGGAGCACGACGTACGTTCTCGCTATGCTCAAAAATTGCAAGACAAAACGCGCGGGAGATTAGAACTTCGAAAGATTTTCGTACAACAACCAGTGGAATGCAGCCGCGAAGACCCCAACTGCTACCCGTTGCGCGTCCGGAAAGTTTGGAGTTTGAACCGTTGAAACTGAACTGGTTCAAACTGGTTGGATGGATGGATGATGGATGGTGATTGGGTAGACGTCATTGCCATTGCTTTAGCTCGTGCCTTTTGAGTACTTATTTTCTGTAATACTTTAATTTTTGTGGCCGTTCATTATAATTGGGTGGTGGAGGTTAAATGTTAAATAACACATATGCCAATCCAGCGGAAGTGACACCAACATCATCATCATCATGCCATCGCCATCGTTGTTGCAGCGACGAGTGTCGTATTTTGTGATGTGTGTGTTGAAAATCGCTGTTCTTTTTGCAGACATTTTATCAGTGCCTTTGCTACTGAGCTACAGGTGTGCCTAATATGTAGCGCTTTGCCTGTTCAGCGGTTTCAAAGAGATACCATGGGCAGTTTCAAGATTTTTTGAAGTGTCCTGAAATCCCTGAGTCACGTCAGATTCCATTTTACTGCTGCAGCTGTGTAGCTTGTGGGAAAATGTTATATGCAGTAAACAAACATCTGCTATCTGCTGCCCACAGTACGTGCAAAGTGCTTCTTGTTTGTGGAGCTATGGTTTATAGTGCTGCGCTGCACGATTCGTCGGAGTCGTCGACTTTTTTATTGACGTTTCAGTGATTCAATAATTTAGTTGCTGATTTCTTTAAGTTGGTGTAGCGTAGTATTCTGCAGGGGAGTTACTAACGTACAAAATTTACATTTACCAGCAACGGTAACGCCATCAGGAACGCTAGTTCAAGAAACATTGCCCCGAACAAATGCGGGCTTTCGTTAAGAAAAAAGATATATATTCAGTAAAATAAAATATTACTTCACAGCACTTAGATTCTGGTAATGTCTTCTAGTTGTGGATGCTGTCAGTGTATATGCATGTCAGTGAGCCAAAAACACTCGGATCATCATATGTATGAACATTATTTAAATTATCTACGTACCTCAGTCAGACTGCCTTCATCTGACTGATCTTTTGTTACAATATATGGGCATACAACTCACATAGCATACATACTATCCATTTGGTCATAATATAATTGGACAAAGTTAATGTGGTCCATTCACACATAGTTTCTGAAGGTTGTTGCAGAGTCCAGTTTTATTACCTCAGTATGATCATTTGCAAACAGATTGTACTTGCTGATCCACACACGTGTGATGGAAAGTAAGAGAATAAGGAATTTCCTTCATGTATGAGGATCATCCAACAAAAGTTCCTCTGCTGTGAACAAAATAATAAACCTATAGCACAACATTGAAAAAATGTATGTACAGATAAGAGCTCAACGTTACTCCCTAATATAGTCACCTTATTTAGCTGAACATTTTTGATACTGTGATACCAAGTATTCAATACGTTGTCTGTGCCATGCTATGCGCTGTTTACAAAGTGAGGCATTCACTTTGCATTTCACCCGATCAATTTGTGTTTCATGATCACTCGCGAATTGGTGACTGCCGAGGGGTGCTTTGAGAGGAAGATGGAACAGCAGATTGGGCAAATTTTCATTTAACTAGGAATCATCACCTTGAGCACGAGGAGAACGAGGTATACAGGAAGCTCACGAAAAGGAAACTCACGTTTGTGTGTCTCCTGTATACTTCATTCTCCTCATGCTCAAGGTGATGCTTCCTACTTCAACGTTGTGCTAGCTCGCTTGTGTACTTTTTCTCTCTTTGGCAAATTTTTAGATGAATTTCTGGAACAAATCCCGAGTCTTTCAAGACGAGTGCAGACAGCGTTGACGTGGTTGTACTACACCCTTCCTAGTCCTGTGCGTTTTTGTTTCATTGTAGTTTGACGCTTTCCCAGGATCTCGCAGTACATCTGCATTTACTGTCATTGTGCATGTGAGATAATCTACAAGTTGCACACAATGATAGTCCTAAAACATTGTCGGCATAGCCTTTCCAGACGAAAACACGAGTTTGACCTCCTTCAGAATGCATTTACCGGGCACCCATCACGGCTTCCAATGGTATTTTGTCTCAGCACTTGCATAATGCACCCACGTTTCATTAATAATAATTGTTCCAAGAAATTCATCTTGACCGTCTTGATACCATTGAAGGAAAATGCAAGCTGCATTCATTCGTTGCTCTTTACGAACGTTACCGAGCAAATGTGGCCCCCATCTCGCATAACTTTCGTTGACCAAGCTGAAGGAAATTTGTTCCCATTAGTATCAGAGTGCAGTACCAGTGACCCGCCAGTCTCTGTTAACAATTCTCGAAATTTCAGAAAAGAAACGTCGTTTCGTGGTGTTATAGCTGATCTCCCACTGTACTGTTCATTGTGCAGATTTTCACGACCCTGTATAGAGGACACACCATTTCAATGCCTGTAAAGTGTTTTGTATAAACAGGTGTTAACTGTCAGTGGATATTCTCAAAAGCAGTCTTTTTTTCTTTAACGAAAAATAGGATAACTCTTCCTTACTAGGATAGTCAGACGTACTCGGAAATATTACATCCATGCTTGAATGCCTGACACATAGGTGAACGGCACTCCATTAACCAACATCTGCAGTGCCGGGATGTCACACCCAACTACTACACCATTCAGTTTGTCCTAGTGGTGTTTCCTTTGAATAACAAATATCGGGGAAACTTATTTTTGGATGACCCTCCTAATTCCAGTTCTCTTTCTGCATTTGGCTACATTTTTTAGATTTCTTGTGACGACTCTTGTGGACAGATACCAGCATGGAAGACTTAATAACAATTGGGGTTTACATTGCGAGACAACTGAGATCATGAGCGACGCCATAGCAGTCGGTCTGTGGATTGCCCACCTGAGTGTCCTTAAATGTGCAATGAAAGCTCACCACACAACACACCGTATCTAAAGGGATAGTCGCATCCGGAAGCGTGTTCCGGAACTGTTATGGTCACGTTCCCTGTCGTTCATAATGTACGCCGGCAAATTTTCTTCGCACAAATCCACTTGGTTGACTCAGAAACGATTTTTAAATGTTCGCGCTTCCGGCGCGCACGGCAATCCCCGCAAGGCGCCGACACTGGATGACGTCACCCGGATAAACCAACCATCAGGAGGCGCTCCTTTCCGCCGGAGTTCGGTGTGTGTCTGAGCGTGCGTCTGACCCTTTTCCTTGTTGTCTTGTCGCGTTTGCTTTGAAGTACTTTGAACCACAGCGTGTGCCCTAGGATTTCACGCCGTTGACGTGCGATGTCACAGTCACGAAATCGGTGCTACGTGCCTGGGTGCACAAAGACTTATAACGAGAATTCCGAGCTTACATTTCACCGACCTCGCAATGGCGAGACGAAACGAAAGTGGGAGGCAGCGATCGCCAGCCACTACTGTGGTGCGGCCCAAGGATTGAATGTTTCACGCGTCGGTTCCTGTCATTTGCCGACGACGCCTATTTTGATGAAGATGTATTGCAAGTTCGGCTCGGGCTACGGCAGAAACGGAAGCGGCTGAAGATTGACGCCGTGCCTACCATATTCGATCAGGAACAAGGGCAGGAACCAGTAACGGAGGTAAGTGACAATCCTGCGTGGTCACAGTTACGCTGCGATGAAAAATATCAGTTGTCACAGTAAACATCATCGCGAACACCTGGCCTCGCCGCCGATTGTAACATCACACCGGCTAGGTACACAAATTATTACAATGATTGCAGCATCCTGACGCAATAGTACGCGTACTCTCGAGAAAAAAAGATTGGTGTGTTGTTGCTGTGCTAATGGTCGCCTGTATTATGCAGGAGTAATAACGTAACACTCCCACATGACAGCGTTATTCTAATGTTATTGTAGCTAGTGGATGTTTCTGCAGTTCATAGTGTAAGCCTGATGGCAACATTCAGGGATGTGAAAACATCGCAATCTGTGTTTGGCTACGTCCGAGACACTTCACGTTGCATCAGTATTCGACTGCAGCCTTGTTGCTAATTTCTGGCTCTATTTCAGGCGGCTGCAAGTACGTCGACGGAATCAACTGGATTTTGTATGTTTTGTCAAGCCACGAAAATATTGGAATTCTTTTTGCACGTCCCACAAACGAATGGATATGTACGAGCCCTGAAAATTGTCGAGTTCTGTGAAAGGAATCTTGTGTGATGCGGCTGCCAGTGTTTATAACGTAATGTGGACAGGCAAATAACTGTGCCAGTGAAACAGGGACCGCAAAGGGGAAGATTTATTTGCATAGTCATTTTTATGTTTGTTATTGTACCCGCTAGGCCCTCAACGTATTCTTTTAAGTGTTAACACTCAAGGCCATATTTCAGATGCGGAGGTCATGGCTGAAGCAAGTGCTGGGGACCCACTTCCCATTTCACGGCGCATCTCACAAGGAGGTTGTCATCCCCTGATTCCAGGAAGAGGAAAACAAAGGACACAGACTTGAATAGCGTATTAGTGCACCAGATATGGATCTGACAACATAAACCCTCTTAACATTCCTGTGGCAGCATACCTGTAACCACCCAGACTTCACACCACATTGATGGGAGGCAAATAAACCTAAGCTATTTTGTTATTCCCACTCCGTCATACTCCACTGTACAATAAATGGATACAATTATAGGGTAATTCTTTATTCCCGTCACTACACCGCATTGACAATCTGCACAGAGTTCAAAATATTCCCACCTCGGCACTCACTTAGTGCAGTACAGTCTGGTTTTGATGCCAGAGCTAATACCGCCACGTGTAGTAGTTTTTGCTGTACAGACGGGTGGACAGTCTGTTGACTGCAACTGGAGATACAGAGTGACAAGACAAAACATCCCCCACACTGCAATGACGAAAAGACGAAAATTTTGCCGACATAGGCACACTACGTGTAAATGAGCCCTTGGTCATCCCCCTTGCCTCCCATCAGAGGTTTTCGAGGATACGAGGTTTTCGAGGTGTGTGGTGTACGGATAAACCTATCCGTACGCCACACACCTATAGTATCCTCGAAAACCTCTGATGGGAGGCAAGGGGGATGACCAAGGGCTCATTTACACATAGTGTTCCTATGTCAGCAAAATTTTCGTCTTGACAACTACAAGTCTCCAGTTCCAGCCATCAGTATGCACCAGCTTGTCTCTCTTGTCAAGACACCCAGCCTTGATAAGACGTAGATGGGAACTCCCTCCTGATTGCTCGGACAAGGCATCCAGGAACTTGTCGTCTGTACGTTGGACCAAGGTATCCCCAGACCCATCTTGTGAATGACGAGTATGCCGTGAACCTCAGGCAGCTGGAAAAGACAACTCCACATGACTTTTCTTTTTGTTTAGCATCATATCTTGTGGGCATTTTCATACCTGCCAAATCTCCCGCAAGTCTTGGGCAGACAATGGCCAGAACAGATACTATCCTAACCTTGGAGTTCAAAGCCTGTGCATTCCTTCCTTAGTTCCAGGGTCTCCCGCAATTTGAATGTGGAAGGTTGGCAGGTGTGCAACATAGTACAACAGAAAAATGTCCGCCTTTCAGGATGAGCCCGATTCCAACTGCTAACTCCCTCCCAAACCAGTCTCCCTCCAATTTCGGCAAAATCCATTTTCTCCCAAAATGTGTTACTCTTACATTCTTCAGTAACATGCTTCCCCCCTTCATTGGCACCTCAAATGATTCTGTTTTCGGAGTTTAAAATTCCCACTGGATATCTGTCAATCAATCAGCTGTTTTGTGTTGCCAATCAGGCCATGGCTAACTGGCATAATTGAGAGCATGTCGAGACTAGCTGAGGCGGCTGTGTTGCTTCACTTTTCCTAATGGAATTGTTGGACTAGGATTCTCTGGATCGTTCCACGGCTGTCGTCCACGCTTATGATTTATGGGGGGAAAACTTGTGTAGGCCAAAAAGCTGCTGAGAATAGTCGCCCTTTTGTATACAGCCCTTGTCCACTTTAGGTGCGACAATTTGCATAACCAACAACACCCGACTAGCACCCGAGTTTACCCTTCCGAATCTTGATGGGGGGTCATTTAAACCGAAAAATTCATTACGATCGTAATCATATAGCAAACGGGAGAGCACTGCAGCAGGCTTACCTGTGGTCCTGGAGATTGAGTCGCCTAAAATGTTGATCATAGCGGCAGAATTGAGGCGCGTACACCACTAGAAGCTCTCTACGGAGGCAGATGTCCCTGAGTAATGCACTGCACCTGTTATGCACTGCACGGCGGCACTGTTGCACATTTCTACAACACTGGCAACAGAATGGCAACACAGGCGCTCGTCGGGCTCCTGTGGGTCGCAGACTCGACACAGACACCTGCCGATTTCAACATTCTAAACTGTTTCGCACATCCGACGTCAACCATGCAAAGAGATACGTCACCTAAAAATGTCATCCCGCGGGTTAGCCGCAGCCACATCTCGTGGATGGTCGGCGGGTTCCAGAGGCATTGGGCCCGTAGAGTATGGGTCATCATCCAGCATTAACTCGTCGCCGCTACCGCTAACATGTTCGTCAGAATCTCCCCCAGACAGAGAAACATCACTCTCGTTTTCCGACTCCATGTTTGCTCCCTTCGCTTCGCGATCGCCAAACAGGCGCGCGGCTCGCATTTGCCCAGGGCGCGCGCTGATTGGCCTTATCCGGGTGACGTTTGCTCCCACTTTTAGAGAGCGAGGGCGCAAGCATTCCGGTTTCTTTTTCATCGGATTGCGCGTAAAGTACGCCGCGGATCGAAATGGTATTTTCGGGCCCACTTAAGTGGTCGGCAAGGAATTAGAATTCGCATTAGTTTCGAAATTGACCTCGGAGAATGCGACTGTCCCTTTAATGTCCCTTGTGGAAGATGGCATGTCTAAGCAACCTGTATCCTGGCACTAAGTTGCTGGTGTTTTTGGCCGGGTTCGAACCAGCGATCTCGGGATCAGAAGGCGAACAGACTCAGTCACCAGGGCCGGTTCACGGACAACTTGAACACAATTATGTTAACTCTGCCATCAAGTAATTCAGTTTCCTGCATATGTTTTGGAACAATTGAACTTCAGTTTTGTAAGCCTGAAAGCTAAGCTTAGAACCACCTCTTATAATATAGTGACTGTATTTGATGTGTGAATGTATTCACACCTCTTAAAAAGCTAATAAAACAAAATCTTGATGATTTCTAATATGTGGTATATACAAGGCCAGCTACAAGACGTCTACAATTAGACGTCGATTACTAAATGTCTACAAGATGTCTAGTAAATCACTAATTTTAGACGTCTAAATAATGGTAAGACTTTTAGACATCTAGTGAACGTCTAGTTTGGGCACTATCCCTAAAGTCTAGGGCTAGAACCGGTCTGGACGTCTAGTTGACTACCATGTGTTCCCTGGGTCCACATTTCACTTCTATCAAGTAGGAAGAGTTTGTGTGGAAAAAGCAACAAGCATATGGGTGGGTGAATATGAATTTCGCAAATATTAGTAACGTGTAATGCAAACTATTTACTTATTTTTTACAGCTGCACAGATTCCTTAATTGTATGAATGCCTCAACTCATGTGAAAGCGAAGCAAACAAATTTTGTTAAGAAATCTGTGGTCAGTGATCTACAACAAAGTAAACTTCATTTGTGCATATGCTTTGTGAACGTAATCACTGTTTCACATCTTACGTCTAATATAGTTAAAAACGATAAAACACCCCGTGCAGGAAAAGATGAGAACGGAACACAAAAATGATGAGGACACCACACTGAACTGCCAACGAAAGAATTTTTATTTTGTGAAACGAAGCCTTAAATACATGAGACCTCCTCTCCCCCTTTATTCCCTCTCATGTTGGACTTCCTGTTTACACCACAAAGATAAATACAGGGGTTACGGATGCAGTTACTACCTGCTTTTTTTATCTCATGCGCCTCTCGAAAGAGAAGGCTACTTTGTTTTTTACACCTGAACCAAATTTTTGTTTTTTGGAATTCTGCCTGACATCCCACACATAATGTAAAAACCCCGAGACTAGGGAACACGAAGGGGCAGACACAAACACGATGTCTTTTCACACAAGTCACACACGTCAAATATAAAGTCAAGTCAAACGAACACAAGTCAAACACGAAGTCACGTTTGTATCTGCCCTTCGTGTTCCCTAGTCTCAGGGTTTTTACATTATGCATTATCTTCACCAGCTCGCTTGCTTCTTAGCCATCTTTTCATTGTCACATCCACATGTCAATAAGTGATCCTCCAATGCACCGTATCTATTAGAGGTATTAGTTGAATGTTCTTTTAAACGAGTGTTCATGCACCTTTCAATTAAAAACAATTGAAAAAACCCCAGTGCTTTATCAACCAGCCAAAACACTTGCTCTCTTTATGCACCTTGATGATTTCCCGATATATACCTTATCACACTTTCGTGTTATAGAGTAAACTATATGAATATGGCATTCTGCAACTTTCTTCCCGTGATCACCAACCAGGCCAAGTTTTAACCGTTTTCCATGTTATATCTAGTCAATCAGGCTTTCTGTTAATTCATGTGAATCGCCAATCAATCTTTTTTCATGTTACTCAATATGCTTGCATATGTGGAGAACTGAATGGTATATGCTTCGTGTGAATATGAATGTCATCAGACTGGACGGTGGGAAAGGTATTTTACGATACAGCTAAAGACACACCGTCCTTAAGCCCCTTTCTTTCAGTGTGAAAGGGGATGACGTGAACGATACGGTTGCAAAAAGAGGTGCATGAAAGCGGTTCCACTTCCAAACCAGACTTTTAAGAGAAAAGTTACATGGTGGTTGAAATTGATTCATGGAGTACTTGCGAGGAATTCGAAGTGGTTATGCAACTTGCCTTATCAAATATAACCGATTACCAAATATATATTTGCGAATAAATCCAGTCTACCATTATCATACACTGCGTGTTATTATTCCACAACTGAGTCGCAAAAATATTTGTAGTTACGAATAGCGTTTGAAACAATTTCCATTGGCAAACCTTCGCAACATAGCTTTCAGTGTCGTTGCAGAAGAAAATTGTTTCACAAAGCACTTGTGACAGAAAACATTCTTCACTTGCGAAAGCGAAAACGAAGCTGCCTACTTCAAGTACTGCCGTTCACTGGCAATCACAAAACATAATCTTCGCCTCTAACGAAGAAGTGTTTTAGCCAACATACGCAGGACGACGTGCATGAATGTACAAATGTAGTCACTTCTTCGCACAATGTCGTCGTAGAATGATGCGTCGTAAAGTTACGCTGGGAACCTTCTTCTACATCATCCAAAGCAGCCTGAGCTGGCTGGCGAGCATCACAATATTTAACGAACATCACAGTCCACAGACACAACTGCACAGAACGCACAGGATCGTACGTCCACAGTACGCAGTGATTGGTGGTGGTGGTGGTGGTGGTGATAGGGCTTGCCGTTGTCGGCCTCACGTATGTGGATTGGTGGTGGTGGTGGTGGTGGTGAAAGGGCTTGCCGTTGGTGAGGGCTTGGATTGGAAATACCGTGAACACATCCACACACCCCACTGATCTCGATTGTAAAAGGCTGGATCGCGGATTGGGAGCGCGAGCGTGAAGAAACCGGCCGCCATCTTACTGTACCCACAACAGTCGCCGCAGCGATCATGGCAACTTCTTGCAATTACGGTCGTGCCAACCGTACTGGCAATGTTACAGGGCCTAAATTTATACAGGTGAGTCACTCTTCATCAAGGAATAAATAGGCGTCCATTCTGTATATTTAGTTGACCATTATGAAGTGTTTTTTTGCCCAAAACGAGCACTGGATGCAGGTTGCGTGATCGCTCTTCCGACGTTCAATCGAGCACACTTGCATTTTACCCGGCGGCAAATACAGTTTGAGTGCATAATATGCTTGAAAGAACATGTTACACTACACAGGTAGTGTTGTCATTAATATACGTGCAAGCACTCGAACGCTTTTTTGCATGCATTGCTAGCATGGTACACGGTGTTCTCTGCGGAAGCAAGTGCCACATTCATTTCTTTGAATTACCTTCGCGCACAAGTTCGGTATTACGTCATAATGAGACCAAGATTGTCACCTTTTTTCATGTATTGGTATTGTTTTGTGCCTTGGTTTGATTTGTGACAAAGAATCCTACGTAACGGTGGTGTGGCGCGACTTGAATAACGCCTTTGTGTCTGAGCTGTATCGTCAGCTTGTTACGATAGTAATAATCTGTAGCGTGTCGTGCTATTTGTAGCAGTTTTTAAGGCAAAAGTGGTCTCTCAATACAGGTTTCGTCATGAGGGCTACCCAGTGAATAATCTGTGCAGTGTGATACGGCTGGGTGTACAGGTAAGTATCACGTTCCTCATCCACTGGTTTCTACTTTACAGGAAGGAACAACCTCAGTGCACGCACTGTGGTTAGCCTCTCTCAGTTTTGCATATTTTCTTACATATGTTCACATCAGAAACACACCTTACACTTTAGGCTCCTTCACCCAGCAATATAATAATTAGAGATTATAATTCTTTTTAGAAGAGTTCCCCATATAGAATAGTTTTTAATCTTTTTAATTTTTAGAAGATACAGGGATTGTAAACCATGTTTTAAACTGATCCATGACGAAAACCCGAGACTGGGAAAAAGACGAAAACGTGTCGCACGTGTCGTCTGTTTTCGTCTTTTTCCCAGTCTCGGGTTTTCGTCATGGATCTTAGTCACCACCTCGCTTGCTTTTTAACCATTTTATCTGTATTAAACTGATGTTTTAACATTTGTCCAATGCATTTATTAAACAACATATTAATTTTTAACTGGTTGCACCCAAACCAATCTTCTGATGCATTATTTCCTTTGTTGTCGATGCACCATAAAAATTGGAATAATCATCATCAATGCAGGTTACTTCACAGCTGCCTCGACATACTCAAGAAATGGGTGCAGAACCTGCATAATGCCCACAAACTTTGACTACCACAGCACCTCCAGAAAGTACCGGCATGTGTGTCACATGGGATTTTTAAAGGCATTCACAGTATATAATACCTTGTATGAACTGTTGTAGATCTAAGCAGCCTCTACAGTATACTCTCAGAAATTAAAACTTGTCAGGGAACTGTGATAATTGTTTCAGTTAATAGGCATGCACATATACGCTATAAGAAGAAAATTATTTATTGTGAATGCACTTCTCTGGCTACTCATGTTGTTTACATCTACTGTTGATCACATTCATTTATCACATATTATATTCTTATATATTATTATTATATTATCACATATTCGATCACATTAAATTTAAAATTTAGCATATATGAGAAAATATCAGGAGGGAAGTTGCTATTCATTGCTCATTCCAACCTAAAATTGAGAGAGCGTACCTCACCATTGTCATTCCTAAAATATATATTGCCATTGTAGCAAGGTCACAAAACAATAAACGTAGTCTTTTGCGACCTCCCTGCACGTTCATTGTGTCCTGAAACGCATAAGCGCAAGAAATAAATGTTGAACTTGAAAAATGTATACTCTCTTTACTCATCATCAGTGATCTTCTTTACAAAAGGTCCACGAAAGGTACACGAGGTCCAAAATGACAAAAGCACAACTGTTTCAAGCTCCAAATGTTCTGTTGCAATTTGCAGACCATACGTGTGTAGTGCAAGAGGGCCCTTGCACATCAAAGTGTAAGATGGGAGTCACAGTTAATGCAAAGTGATGCATAATGTAAAACCCCCGAGACAAGGGAACACGAAGGGACAGACACAACACGTGTTCCCTAGTCTCGGGGTTTTTACATTATGCATCATCTTCACCAGCTCGCTTGCTTCTTAGCCATTTTTTCAATGCAAAGTGGTTCCTATGAGAGACTTCGATGCTGAAGAAAATTATGCAAACTGCGGAAGGTGCCATAGAAGATCTTCAGAAAGCGTGTCTGGTCTTAGAACGGTGCTACGGCGCCCCTTTTAGATGACGATGATACTGATTGGAGTTTCAGATGTGGAGCTGCATTTTTTTGTAACGTGCTCCACATAACAAGCATGACAAAGCCAGCGCTGGATAGCAGGCCCCCGTCCCTAAGCAGCTTTGCTCACGCTGTATTCAGCAAAAGCATGTGAGTACTCGAGATGGACATTCAGTTTGGCACAACTGCGCCCGCAAATACACAGAACAAATGAAGGAAGAAACAAACAAACATAGAAGGGCTGTGCTTCAAAAAGAGATAAGTCCTGTGCCTCAAGCAGGTGTCACCACTTTCTGAGTAACTTAATTGATTAAGCTTACATCACTACCTGATTAACTGTCCTAACGAGCGCGATCGAATTGCGTGAAGTAATTATTTGAGTTGATTCGGTGTGTGCATATTTGCGAGGGAAGGCACCCATGTCGTTCACTAAAAGGCTCTTTCTGCGGCGATGCTTGATATAAATCATACTAAACGCATACACGGCTAAAACAACGGCTGTGATTCTACACAACGATGTCTTTCTGTCATGCGAGTATATCTTTTCCCGGACCGTTCGTTACGGAAGAATTTTCGTCCAGAACGCAGCACGGGATATTATATACATGGTTGTTGTTAACCTCACATTCATTTATCACATATTATATTCTTATATATTATTATTATATTATCACATATTCGATCACATTAAATTTAAAATTTAGCATATATGAGAAAATATCAGGAGGGAAGTTGCTATTCATTGCTCATTCCAACCTAAAATTGAGAGAGCGTACCTCACCATTGTCATTCCTAAAATATATATTGCCATTGTAGCAAGGTCACAAAACAATAAATGTAGTCTTTTGCGACCTCCCTGCACGTTCATTGTATCCTGAAACGCATAAGTGCAAGAAATAAATCTTGAACTTGAATAAACTTGATGTTGTATAAACTTGACATAAAATGTTGAATAATATAATGAATGATATAAAATATTGAATAAACTTGAACTCGTATATTCTCTTTACTCATCATCAGTGATCTTCATTACAAAAGCATATCGTGTTAGACTTTTTTGTTTGCGTTTCACAGACTGGGTACACGAGGGCCAAAATGACAAAATCACAACTGTTTCAAGCTCCAAATAGTCCTGTTGCAATTTGAAGACCATACGTGGAGCTGCATTTTTTGGAACATGCTCGACATAACAAGCATGACAAAGTCAGCACTGGATAGCAGGACCCCGTCTCCAGGCAGCCTTTCTCACGCTGCAGTTGTATTCAACAAAAGCATGTGAGTGCTGGAGAAGGACATTCAGTTTGGCACAACCGCACCTGCAAATAATCAGAACAAATAAAGGAAGAAGCAAACAAACATAGAAGGGCTGTACTTCAAAAAGAGATAAGTCCTGTGTCTCAAGGAGGTGTTACCACTTTCTAAGTAACTTAATTGATTAAGCTTACATCACTACCTGATTAACTGTCCTAACGAGCGCGATCGAATTGCGTGAAGTAATTATTTGCGCTGCTTCGGTGTCCATATTTGCGAGGCAAAGCACCGCTGTCGTTTACTAAAAGACTCTTTCTAAGGCGATGCTTGATATAAATCATACTAAACGCATACACGGCTAAAACAACGGCTGTGATTCTACAGAACGATCTCTTTCTGCCATGCGAGTAGTATATCTTTTCCCGGACCGTTCTTTATGGAACAATTTTTGTTCAGAACGCAGTACGGGATATTATATACATGGTTGTTGTTAACCTCAAGTCGTTTCTTATTGAAATATTGGCTGGGAAACGTGCTGTAGTACAATCCCCAGCGCTGCACTGCAGTGACGGTCTAGTTTCGGAATGCAAAACATAACGTAATTAAGAATCGAACGGCAGGACACCTGTGAAACACCGTTAGGATACATCAGTATACTGGCACCTTACAAAATTGTGTGATGACAAACAACGATCAATGCTAGCAGCGCAATAAATACTCACAATCTCTGTTGCCTCCCATTGTTTTCTATGGGCACACACAGCACTTTAGGGCCCACCAACATGGCGGCCCGAAGGCACGCCTCTCCCCCACGAGCCCCTCTCCCATGCGCGATCCAGCCTTTATACATAGAGATCAGTGACACACCCATTGAGGAGCGACGGCAGCCATAACTCACGCTGGATTGGATACGGATTGAAGTGGCTATTTTGAGAAATAACATGCTCGGTGCACATTGTTTGCAGATAATTTCTACTTCGGTACAAATCTAGGTGGCAGATTTTGCGATGTTGGCAACAACCGTCCCAGGCGATCCCCGTTGTTTTACGCGGGGAATGGGCCGAAATACATGGCAAGATGGCGACTTTGACCCATCTGTTTTCAATAGAGCGCGTGAAGCCGCTGCATGTAGACGCCGAGGGGCGGCGCTGCGGTAGCTTTCCCTTGAAGATTTTGGCTGTCGACTGCTACTCCGTTGCTCTGGTCTCGCGGTGTTTTGCGCGCTTGCTGTGTGTCAGCTGTTACATTTGTGAGTTCTGACCGCCAATTCGTTCCTTTAATGAACGACAGCGAGTATATTGTGCCACGTGCCAGAATAAATGGCGGAGCGGAAAAAGAAAACACGGACATTTTGTTTTGCGCCCAGCTGCAGCACCGGCTACGCCCGCACGCATCCCCGAACAAAAGTTCTCGCTGTTCTCTGTCCCAAAAGAGGAGAACCTCAGAAAGGAATGGGAGAGGAACTTAAAGCGGCTGGACAAGCCGCTGACAGATATATCAGCGGTATGTGAGCGACATTTCGAGCCGAGGTTTACACTGCGTAATTATAAGTCCACTTCGTGAACGGGCAAGAAGTGAGAGTCCTCGCGGCAAGCCCACATTGGCTCCGGGTGCTGTCCCCACACTTCTTCCAGATTTTCCCGAGCACTACTCGAAGAAAACGCCACGTCCGCGTCCCGAAAGAAAAAGAAACACTGCAAGCGAGTGTGCCAGAAGCTCAGGAAAAAGATCCAGGCGAGATCTTGATGAGGCGGAGGCTGGGACGTCGCACATGGGGCAGGACGATGACAGCACAAATGAAGACACTAAATTGACTTTGGAGCTAGCAGGGCAACTGAGGGTTCCAGAGCACTGGTCGAAGCTCAGCATTGCGGACTTGCATGATGGGGGTGTGACATCACGAGTAAGGAAGCACCCGCACGAGATCACGTATCCCAAGGTTGTGTCCTTCTGCGCAAACGACGACAAGGGATTCGATGCACACTGCTACTATTTGAGAAAGTGTCTTGACGAAAGGACTCTGCTCACAGTCTCGCAGGCAGAGCGAGTCCTGGAGGAAGCTGACGCTGCATTCCTATGCAAGGGTGCAATGACGAGCTGCGAATTTTCTCACTGTGACGGGAGACCGACTGAACGGTTGTAGAAATCTGTTGTGCCATTACATGACGCTGTCCACAGCAAGAAGTGCATATCAACTGTTGCCAATGCAGGTGACTGGATTTTTCCTTGCCACACTTCCTGTAGCACTGATAAAAAAATGTACGGAAAATTTCAGTAAAGAGCAATCAGGAAAATTATAAGAGTTAATGAACAGCGATCGAAAGAGGGGAGAGGGTAAGAAGGATCTGACACGAAATTTTTTTAGTTATATATTGAAATTATGGATGCCACGACGGCTTTGTAGCACACCGAAAATTGCATTGTACTGGATGGAGTGAATTGACACATTGGTCACATTATTTCCTTGCACGTACCTGCTTCCGTTGATGATTCGAAGTAGTCTATAAAATATACGTAATGATGCCAGAAATGGAAAAGTTCGACATTTATGCTAGGAACTTCTGTGATACTGAGCATATTATGTGGCGCGAAGGTCCATCCTGAGCACTAATTGTGACGAGTGCATAACACAGCTCACCGTGGAAAAAGGACTGGTAGATGACGTCAGTGAATCCGCGTTTACATCGCTTTGTGATAGAGGCGGACTTCTATATCCCTCCGTACACCTTTTCACTTTTGTGGACGACCCAGAGCATGTCTTTACCAGCTGTTTCAGCACCCAAGAGCTGCAAGGCGACAGCATTCTTGACATTCTTACCATGATCAAGTCAAGGTCCCAACGAGCCGTTGGCTGCTTGGATCGTCACGAGTGGCTGACAGCAGAGATTGTGGAGTTCTACATTGTAACGCGACTGAATTGAACAAATCTAGGGGAGCTAAGCGCGCTACTGCGAGGTACGTTAAGCTCAGTCCACTGATCTCTATGTATACGCTCCGCAAGTACGTTTCTGCACAGCAGAAGAGGGCGAGGGTGTAAAATGACGTGCGCGGCGGCGTGCCGCGCTCCCATTCGCCAAGGCCCCTGTCGCTGCTGTCGCCTCCACGTGCGAACCAGAGAAAGGTAAACAGCAGGGAACCCGCCATACGTTTTGTGTGTTTTCCGCTTTGCTAAGTGATACGGTGTTAAACGCCTGCTGCATTTATGACTGTACTTCGTCGCATTTGGATGTAGTGTCACTTATTTATTTCCAAAGCGCACACGGATTCGCTGACGGTGGGAGAACGCGATTAACTGTTGCTGCTGCTCGCGGGTTCAAACGGCATTCTACGACCGCGGGAGTGTTTGTGTGCGTGTGTGTTGTGCAGTGATTTACGTTGACTACAGAAAGTGTTCAAACACGGTGCACTCCCAAGGCTCTGCTTTCGTGGCAGTGACGAAGAGCGCCGCGGCAGGTCACAGTTTAATGTGCTGTTTTGAGTGGTCTCATAGTAGTTCTAACGTCGAATAACAGTGCAGCCTCACACTTTACCAGGAACGAGCATGGTCATTGTCTGTTCGGGTGCAACTGCACCAGGCTCCAGCTGCTTCACAGTGGAAGACGAAAGTTCGTACCCGTGCTGAGGCACGGTTGTCGTCGTACTGTCGTTCACAGTAGTTTAAACCATTGTAGCTGCCATGTGACTAAATTTACCATGTCTACGAGGACACTCGCTGTTCGCCCTAGATAGCTGTCAACTACGCGAGACCGTAATTTGAACAAAATGGGGAAAATGTTTGCAGGATGCTCGCACGAGCAAACATAAACGAGAGCCGAATAGTTGAAACTTCAGCAAATATATTGCGTTAACCTTTCGTTTGTCTTTCGTCGATAAACCAAGATCATTCCCAACGAAAAATGGGACCTCTAATACAGAAACCAGAGCTGTTTTGGCCCTCCTAGGGGCACTCCGTGCATCGAATGTGCCTTTGTTTACCGTCTTGAAGCGCGCACATGGTTCCTTCGGCCAATCGGGAGCGTCCTAAAAACGTCACCGTGACGTCATGCGCACTAAACTCGCGGACTTGCGGAGCGTATGAAGGCTGGATCGCGTATGGGAGAGGGGCTCCTGGGGGAGAGGCACGCATTCGGGCCGCCATGTTGGTGGGCCCTAAAACGCTGTGTGTGCCCATAGGAAACAATGGGAGGCAACAGAGATTGTGAGTATTTATTGCGCTACAGGCGTTGATCATTGTTTGTCGTCACGCAATTTTGTAAGGTGCCTGTATACTGATGTATCCTAACAATGTTTCACAGTGTTTCACAGGTGCCCTACCTTTCGATTCTTAATAACGTTATGTTTTGCATTCCGAAACTAGACCGTCACTGCAGTGCGGCGCTGGGAATTGTACTACAGCACGTTTCCCAGCCAATATTTCCATAGGAAACGATGTGAGGCTAACAACAACCATGTATATAATATCCCGTGCTGCGTTCTGGACGAAAATTCTTCCGTAACGAACGGTCCGGGAAAAGATATACTCGCATGACAGAAAGACATCGTTGTGTAGAATCACAGCCGTTGTTTTAGCCGTGTATGCGTTTAGTATGATTTATATCAAGCATCGCCGCAGAAAGAGCCTTTTAGTGAACGACATGGGTGCCTTCCCTCGCAAATATGCACACACCGAATCAACTCAAATAATTACTTCACGCAATTCGATCGCGCTCGTTAGGACAGTTAATCAGGTAGTGATGTAAGCTTAATCAATTAAGTTACTCAGAAAGTGGTGACACCTGCTTGAGGCACAGGACTTATCTCTTTTTGAAGTACAGCCCTTCCTATGTTTGTTTGTTTCTTCCTTCATTTGTTCTGTGTATTTGCGGGCGCAGTTGTGCCAAACTGAATGTCCATCTCGAGTACTCACATGCTTTTGCTGAATACAGCGTGAGCAAAGCTGCTTAGGGACGGGGGCCTGCTATCCAGCGCTGGCTTTGTCATGCTTGTTATGTGGAGCACGTTACAAAAAAATGCAGCTCCACATCTGAAACTCCAATCAGTATCATCGTCATCTAAAAGGGGCGCCGTAGCACCGTTCTAAGACCAGACACGCTTTCTGAAGATCTTCTATGGCACCTTCCGCAGTTTGCATAATTTTCTTCAGCATCGAAGTCTCTCATAGGAACCACTTTGCATTGAAAAAATGGCTAAGAAGCAAGCGAGCTGGTGAAGATGATGCATAATGTAAAAACCCCGAGACTAGGGAACACGTGTTGTGTCTGTCCCTTCGTGTTCCCTTGTCTCGGGGGTTTTACATTATGCATCACTTTGCATTAACTGTGACTCCCATCTTACACTTTGATGTGCAAGGGCCCTCTTGCACTACACACGTATGGTCTGCAAATTGCAACAGAACATTTGGAGCTTGAAACAGTTGTGCTTTTGTCATTTTGGACCTCGTGTACCTTTCGTGGACCTTTTGTAAAGAAGATCACTGATGATGAGTAAAGAGAGTATACATTTTTCAAGTTCAACATTTATTTCTTGCGCTTATGCGTTTCAGGACACAATGAACGTGCAAGGAGGCCGCAAAAGACTACATTTATTGTTTCGTGACATTCCTACAATGACACTATATATTTTAGGGATGACAATGGACAGGTACACTCTCTAAATTTGTAGCACTCAATTTTAGGTTGGAATGAGCAATGAATAGCAACTTCTCTCCTGATATTTTCTCATATATGCTGAATTTTAAATTTAATGTGATCAAAAGTAGATGTAAACAACATCACTACCAGAGAAATGCATCCTCAATAAATAAATTTCTTCTTATAGCATATATGTGCATGCCTATTAACTGAAACAATTATCACAGTTCCCTCAGTACAGTAGAGGCTGCTTAGATCTACAACAGTTCATGCAAGGTACTATATACTGTGAATGCCTTTAAAAATCCCATGTGACACATATGCCTTTACTTTCTGGAGGTGCTGTGGTAGTCAAAGTTTGTGGGCATTACGCAGGTTCTGCACCCATTTCTTGAGTATGTCGAGGCAGCTGTGAAGTAACCTGTATTGATGATTATTCCAATTTTTATGGTGCATCGACAACAAAGGTAATAATACATCAGAACATTGGTTTGGGGGCAACCAGTTAAAAATGAATATGTTGTTTAATAAATGCATTGGACAAATGTTAAAACATCAGTTTAAAACATGGTTTACAATCCCTGTATCTTCTAAAAATTGAAAAGATTAAAAACTATTCTAAAAAGAATCTGGGGAACTCTTCTAAAGAGAATTATAATTATTATATTGCTGGGTGAAGGAGCCCAAGGTGTAAGGTGTGTTTCTGATGTGAACATGTAAGAAAATGTGCAAATTTGAGAGAGGCTAACCACAGTGCGTGCACTGAGGTGGCTCCTTCCTGTAAAGCAGAAACCAGTGGATGAGGACCGTGATACTTACCTGTACACCCAGTCGTATCACCATCACACTGCACAGATTATTCACTGGGTAGTCCTCATGACGAAACCTGTATTGACGGAAGACCACTTTTGCCTTAAAAACTGCTACAAATAGCACGGCACGCTACAAATTATTATTATCGTAACAAGCTGACGATACAGCTCAGACACAAGACGTTATTCAAGTCGCGCCATACCACCGTTACGTAGGATACTTTGTCACAAATCAAACCAAGGCACAAAACAATAGCAATACATGAAAAAAAAGGTGACAATCTTGGTCTCATTATGATGTAATACCGAACTTGTACGCGAAGGTAATTCAAAGAAATGGATGTGGCACTTGCTTCCGCAGAGAACACCGTGTACCATGTTAGCAATGCATGCAAAAAAGCGTTCGAGTGCTCGCAGATATATTGATGACAACACTACCAGTGTACTGTAACATGTTCTTTCAAGCATATTATGCACTCAAACTGTATTTGCCTCCAGGTAAAATGCAAGTGTGCTCGATTGAACCTCGGAAGAGCGATCAAGCAACCTGCATCCAGTGCTCGTTTTGAGCAAAAAAACACTTCATAATGGTCAACTAAACATACAGAATGGACGCCTATTTATTCCTTGATAAAGAGTTACTCACCTGTAGAAATTTAGGCCCTGTATCCTTGCCAGTACGGTTGGTACGACCGTAATTGCAAGAAGTTGCCATGATCGCTGCGGCGACTGTTGTGGGTACAGTAAGATGGCGGCCGGTTTCTTCACGCTCGCGCTCCCATCCGCGATCCAGCCTTTTACAATCGAGATCAGAGGCTCAGTCGCTGCACATAGCGCCTCCGGCGTACGTTGCCTGTCTAATCAGAAGCCCAAACCTTAGAAGAGCACAGGAGGTCTGGTAATGATTAAAAATCTTCCTGTTCGATCCTTGTCGTGATCCAGTTCAGTAAGCTCCAACACTGTAGCTTTGCTCGATGTTTTCTTCTTGTTCCACCACAGGGAGAACGTCGTCGGGGCCCCTTGGCACGTTTTTGTCGTCGGCGTTTCACCACCTCTCAAAAATTATACACACAAATAATGGTTTTGCAAGTTTCCAGCTACATCCATGAAAAAAAAAAAGGGTCACTTCTATGAGTTAAATTGGCTCCAAAAGCAAAAACCAGTGCCTCTCCGCAGTGCTTCAGAAAATCCATGACAGAAAAACGTTGCTTAATTCCACGTCAGTCAATATAGCCTTGCCGGGAACGCCTTTACTGGTGATTACGGGCAAGAGAAGTCATTACGGAACATAAAATAACTCCCAGAGTGCGAGAAACGGGGACCGTCATACTGCAATCGTTCAAGGGAAAGCTACAACAAGATTGGATCCTCAACAACGGATCTTTCCGTCTGGCGACAATAAATTTTCACGCGAAGTTCTAGTTTTTCTACGGCCGCGGTGTTACGGAGACCCACGGTTCCGACCTGTGTCCCGTAACTGTGCTCGTTCCTTGTAATTTTCACCATAGATTGAGAAGTTACTCGTCAAAAAGAACTCGTTACAAGTTAAGTTACCGTGTGTAAAATGTAACTAAGTTAATACGAAGTTCTTCAGCCTGAAAAATAACTCGCAGTTACTGAGTTACTTAAAAAAAAAAAAGAACGAGTTACTTCCAAGTTACTTCGGACACAAAATAGCATTACGCAGGTGCAGCGCGCGGAGCAGTTGAGTTAGACCTTGAGTTGCCTGCGGAGGAGTGCAACACGCTTAGACACGTTTTCGTTTATGTCCAACAATAGACCTCTCCCTGTTTGTAAACAAATGACGTCATAGTGTTCGACAGCGCCACAAATTTGGTAGAATTGAACTACGCTCGAAGCTAGAGGTGAACAAGGTCGCGACCGAAAGTCACGGTCTTGAGGAGATTACGATATGGTCCCTGAAAGGGACGCGACCCTCGGTCCTACTTTTCGTTTAATGGGAAGCAGCGAACAAGTGCCCGTTCGTGGAACCCAGCCTTCTCATTCCGATTTGTTTCGGTTTCAGCCTGTTTACCAATCTCATCGTGACGTTTCTTTGGTAGAGGTCTATTCGAACGCTTTGCATCTTACTCCCTGTGGGCGCACAATGGTTCGGCTTCATTTCAATGGCAGCGGTTCTTACTTCCTGAGTAATATACCGTCATTGATTGAATATCACGTTTTATTGCAAAAAATGCCTTGAAGGAACCGGAGAGAAAGCAAGAAAATATGTAGACGCAGAGGCGGAGAGTTTTCATTTTCCCGGGGGGGGGGGGGGGGGCAAGGACGCACCGCGAAGTAAGTACTCTGGCGGGGGGATATGTTTATCCCTCCCTTTGGGCGAAATTCAGGCTATGTGTTGTGTCATCCTCTGTGTTTCTTCGCCTCACCTTCTACTGTGATAATGAGCATGGTGGGCGGATACATATTTTACAAATTGCAAGATGCATTTATGGGTTGGTGCCTCTTCCCTCTTTTGACCCGGGTTTGCCGAGCCCCAAAGGTTGGTGTCAGCCTCTTAGCGGGACTTCCCGGGGGAGGCGCCGCCCCCCTAGTTCATGTTCCGGGGGGGCAAGGGCCCCCGCCCCCCCGCAGTCGGCGCCCGCCTATGTGACGTGAGTGAAAAGCGAGTTAAAAGTAACTTGGAATTTAATTTAAGTTACTCTGACAAAGTTACCTGAAAAAGGAACGAGTTCCTCTGAAAGTTACCACGGCGCTAAAGTACCGAGTTAAGTTACAAGTTACCAAAAAAAGGAACTTAGTTACAGTAACGAGTTACTTGTAATGAGTTACCTCGAACTCTGGTTAAAAGGCGGCACACACATGTATGCGAACGCAAAACGATAGGTCCTCGTTCCGGATGTAATAGGATATCGCCACTCGGCCGGCGCGAACCAAAAAAAGAGAAAGGAATGCACGTTCGCTATACATCCAGGGAGAAAACGGTGCCGTGCTTCTACGCAGCGATCATTATGCAGGAGTGAATTCACTTCGTTTTCCTTTTATTTCCTTGCACCCATATATTTTGCAAGAATACTATAGAGTGGAACAGGTAAATGTGAACATCATTCGCTACACAATGTAGCTCCCTTTATTTTTAAACCAAACCACTTAACATGTGTTCATAGGCCTCCACTATATAGGTGAGCCGATTATATCTCAAAATAAAATCAAACCAAATAATCATTCCAGCATCGCTGACTGCAAGCTTGGGTACCTAACAGAGCAGTGCGCTTCCGTCAACACGCCTTGGGCTGACCTTACACACCCGAAGCCTTTTCTGAATACATTCTGCTGGCGCTGGAATAAAAGATTTATCGTGAGGCTACTACAATGTCAGCTCTGCTGCTGTTTAAGTGATAAAACAGTGCGCCTTAACAGGGTGCCAAGAAAACATGTCATTGAATTCTAATAAAAAAAAAAACTATGCCACCTAGAATCATGCGGTCAAGGCCATTTGTTCTTACTAGGTGTTTGCCACCTCCTGATGTGCATATCACGTAACCTAAGTTTAATTATGTAAATTTTCGCGAAGTGAACTCGGAAATTTGTCAAGTAAAGGTATCTTTGTTTACCTCACCAACATGAAGAGCGTGCCGAATTTACTCAAATTCGTGATAATTGACAGTAATATTCACTATTTATCCAGTCGGGAAAAATAGCCGAACATCATGTTTCTCGGGGCGCTTGAGTATGGCGCGCGAGGACTTTTTGAGCGCTGCCGCTGTCAGTCCGACGAAAGGAGGTTGGAACCCCAGCCCACAGAGTGATAGTAGAAAAAGTGACATTTGCTGAAATTGGGAGAAGGAATAATAATAATAATAACTGAGGGTTTACGTCGCGAGACAACTGAGATCGTGAGCGACGCCACAGCAGTCGGTCTGTGGATTGCTTTTGCCCACCTGAGGGTTCTTTAACGTGCGATGAAAGCTCACCACATGGCACCCCGTATTTAACGTCCCTCGCCGAAGACGGCGTGTCGAAGCAACTTGTACCCTGCCACCGAGTTGCTGGCGTCCTCGGCCGTGTTCGAACCCGCAATCTCGGGATCAGAAGGCGAACACGCTAACAACTGAGCCACCGAGGCCGGGAGAGGGAAGGTATGGTCGCAGCCGAGGACGGACGCGATAAGCTATATCTGTGTTATCTCTTTTTACCATGCCGGTGTGGGCTGGGTTTCTAACCTCGTTTCGTCGGACTGACAATGATTTCGCTGAAAAATTCGTCGCGCGCTATCCTCTGCGAGCTCCATAGAGCATGATTTTCGACTATTTTTTCCTATAGCTCCTCAATATTCGTGTCAATTATCATTATTTGAGTAAATTCGTCACGCTCTTCACACTGGTGGGGTAAAAAAGTTACCTTTACTTGACAAATTTCCGAGTTCAGTTCGCAAAAATTTATATAATGAAACTTACTTTACATGACATGCACATCAGGAGGTGGCAAAAACTTGTTTCATTGTATGTGCACGTGTTTCATTTTCCATTCTTTACAAAAGAAAAACTAAACCGGGTGTTTCTTTTTAGCTACAACAAATTTTCATAAAAAGGGGAGTTGCCTTAGCAAGCTTTTACTTTTGTCATTGGATTAGTCAATGGGGCTGTTACTAGAAAAGCATATTATTTCTCAATCAATGGACTAATTAACGGAGATATTTTAATTACCTTTTTAATTATTGACTTTAGGGAGCATGTTACAATTGCAATATTACAGCCTGATCTGCACATGATGCGCCCGAACCACTGATGAAGCACAAAAGTAATCACAGCGCGTGCTATGAACCTAAGCATTTTACTTGTGACATCTGCTGCAAACAGTAAGTAATCAGCAAAGGAGTCACAGAGTAACGTCGGTATCGTCACTGTGATGACAGTCACTGTCAATGACGTCGGCACCTTCAGTTAATTTTACAGAAAGACGTCACATGGAATTCAGAGTGATCCATCAGACCCTGATCAGTGAAACAGTGATCCATCAGACCCTGGCGCGTGGAGGCCAATAACGCTCCTGAACGTCGACACCAAAATTCTGAGCACAGTGCTTGCCAGGAGGTTGGCGTCAGTTCTTCTGTTTGTCATAAGCCCTTACCAGACATGTGGAGTGCAAGGTAGAAACATCTTCGAGAGCCTTACATGTTAGCCTATATGAACTCGAGCGGTCAAGCAGGTGTTTTGCTGTCCCTGGACCAAAAGAAGGCTTTTGACAGAGTGGAGCATGACTACCTTCTGTGGGTGCTGCAGTGTTTTGGTTTTCCTCCCAAGTTCACTGAGTGGGTGAAAAACCTATACAGCGATATATCTTCAGAAATCGTCGTTAATGCAGAAGTATCAGCCCCTTTTAGAGTCACAAGAGGAGTCAGACAAGGATGTCCGCCGTCCCCCATGCTTTTCATAATCAGTCGCGAGCCATTTGTTCGTAATGTTGCGCTATCTGCACGTATCAATGGGCTTCCTGTCCCTGGGACTAGAGAAGTTAAAATATCAGCCTATGCGGATGACATCGTTTTATTTCTAAGGGACAACGACAGTGTAATACACACGTTCGAGATTTTTTGGCAGTATGGAAAACTCTCGGCAGCCCAGCTGAATTTACGAAAGTCAAAGGCGCTTACGGTGGCGGGTTTCAGAGAGCCACTTCCTCCAGACATATCATACACCCCTGAAATAAACATCCTCGGCGTGCTTTTCACACAAGCCCGAGCCAGCGAGCGAAACTGGATCGTGATCTTGGAGAAACTTGCTGGACAAATTGAAGTGGCCCAGCAGTTCAACTTCTCTTTCCAAGAACGGGTGTTCTTGATAAATTCTGTGTTCTGTAGCAAGTTGTGGTATGCTGCCCCCATCATGTATCCCCCAGCCAGAATCACAGCTAAAATCAACTCTCTTGTATTTCGTTTTTTCTGGAACGGAAGAAAACACTGGTTACCACGGGACATCTTGCGATGGCCTAAGTCAGAAGGTGGCTGGAGCTTTCCGTGTATCGAGATGTATTCCTCTATATTTGCCGTGAAAGAAGTACTGCACATTCTGGAACTAGCTGACTCCCCTGCTCGGCCGCTGGTACTGTTCTGGCTAGAACCATCAAGGAGAGTACTATGCGGCGTGGACTCGGAAAGAGATGTCCGGCGGTTGAAGAACCACCATTGATTTACAAAAAGGTAGTCCAGATATTCAATCGTTTACAGGAAGCTGTGCCTGATCCGGATCATAGACTCGCTTCAGTTTCTCGCTTATGCGAAGAACTCTTCCACAAAAAGAGCATCGAACAAGGTGACGCACACTTGGGCAGGTTCAAGAAGGGAAGGCAGCCCACTGGTCTGAACAGTGAAGTGAGCTATTTTTTTCTGGAAAGCTAGTGGGCAGATATTGCCAACGAAAGACAAACTGGCCAGATGGGGTCTTCTCAGCAGTCCCTCATGTTCCAACTGCGCCGCCGAGGAGAATAGTGACCATGTGCTACGAGAGTGTGTCACAGCAAAGACTCTGTGGACACTCGTGTGTCGCCGCTTTTCCATTCGGTATCGGCCTATGCAACAGATGAGGACAAGGTTCGAACAGCTAATCATGATAATTTACGCTTTGGAAATTTCGCGGCACAGCCGTAGCTCAGAATAGAAGAAACCGCCTGATGCACCCTAGACTGTCCATGGTAACTCAACTGGTGACAGACTACTTAGAACACAGACTGTTTTTGTTGGGTGAGCAGGAGTTTTTGCGACAGTGGTCCTGCCGCCACGTTGCTCTTCACAACGGACGTGTACAACTAACGGGCCTCATCTATACATAGTATAGTTCTGTTAATTAGGCAACCACAAGTTAATGCACTTAGAGTACGTACCTTGCATTTTTTGTATACTGGAACTGGTGTAGGTAAAGGACATCGTTTTGTTTCTAAAGGACGGCGACCGTGTGGCACACTAGTCGGAGATTTTTCAGCAGTCAGGCTTTGTGATATTTTGAACATTTCGTAGACAAGAGAAATAAATATTCCATTCAGAGAAACACTTTTTGCGGTATGTTTCACGACCTTTGTTTCCTTCTGTTGTTGTTTTGCTTGCAAGGAGCTTTGTGCGTCACCGCCACATGAACGTGTATTGTACCAGGGGAGGGTTATAGACGTACCCAGCAGTGTAGGAGGAGTGACACGGCGAGTGACTCTGAATACATGAAGGAAGAAAAGAAAGCAAAAAACGAAACACAAAACAAAGGTCATGACACATACCGTACAAAAAAAAAAATCCCTACATTGTGTATGACGTCTTTCTGTGACATGAAGTGAGGGCTGAGATATCAACGTCGCTGACGCTATTTTGCTGATCACTTGCAATTTACACTAGACGACAGTGGTCAAATACCTAGGTTCGTAGCGTGCGCTGTGATAACTTTTGCGCTTCATTTGTGCCCCGAGCACATAATGTGCACATCACGCTTTAATATCACAATTGTAATGTGCTCCCTACAGTCAATAATGAAAGAGTTGATTGAAATACAATTAGTCCCCTAATTGAGGAAAAATATGGTTTCCTAGTAGCATCCCCGTCGAGTAATCCTATGACAAATGTAAAAGCGTCCTAAGGAAACTCCCCTTTTTACGAAGATTTGTTGCAGATAAAAAGATTTTTGGATGAAGTCAAGTTGATTTGTTCAGGATCACCGCAGCTGATAGCCAGTATTTTGTATGTTTGCTAACTAATTAAAATTAACTAAAACTTGAATTAGTGACTTGGGAGCCAATACATCAATGGACAAGTCATACAGTAATTTGAGACATTATCAAATAAGGTGTCCTCAATGCAGTCCCTAGTAAAAATTCCAGCTGGAAATGCAGTGACAATTCCAGCTGGATTATTGGACTGGTTCCAGCCTGGAATATAACTGGATCTAGCCTGGAAACAGGCTGGTTCCGGCCTGGAATTTGACTGGATCTAGCCTGTAAACGGGCTTGTACCAAGCTAGAGACAGGCTGCATCCAGCCGGAGAAAGACTGGTCTAGAACTGGTTCCACAGTGGACGCAGGCTGGAACAAGGCTGGATATGCAGCGTGTCTCCAGCCGGATTATCGGGTCCCGATGTAGGAGTGCTTCCACTTCAGCCTGTACCTTCTGCTGGAACTTATGTTCCAAGGCAGGAGGTTCCGCTCAAGTAGAAGCAACTTATACATGATATATTGCTACACAAAGCAGAAATTGGAAACGCACTATAACAAATGAATAAAGTGACAATCAGCAATAAATTCAAATATTTATTTTAACAACAATAACTAACACCCCATAACAGGTATGATAATAGACATACTACAAATAGTGTACATGCAGCAACAGTAGCAACACTATGAGACGATAATGTGTCAGTTTGATGCAAAGTTTGGCATGTGCGAAATCACAAAGGTCACTTCTCAATCGCTCGTTTTCATTTAACTGTCCGACAAAGTCCGTCCCGTGCAAGCGGGACAATGACACACCATGAAGGCAGTTCAGATAACTATAGTTAAGTATCGGGTCACTACTGCACCTCTTGGTTCAGATTTAGGACTTGGGGATCAACCGTGCTACACACGCCGCTTACCCTTTGTCGTAATAGAGCTCGTGCACGGATTCAGGAACAAAATGCATAACAGAGCACACGACTACACAAATGCAAAGACGTTCACACTTTTATATGGTCGGCGAAGGTGAAATGCAGGAGGAGACACCTAAATTACCAGGCTGCGACGCCAACACAACAACCGACGTTTCCAGTTCAAAGCAGATTCTGAGTTAATGCCGATGGCGGTTGGTCGCATTTTACGATGAGAGCATTATGGCTAAAGTTCCGGTTTGACAAACCGGTAAAGCTCACGTTTCGCAGCGTGAAGCTAATCAACAATATTTTTTTTGCAATCTACTCATGTACGTGGAGTTCTGTGCATAACATTGCACACCTTTGGGTATTTTTTTATTTTTTATTTTATTTTTTATTATTTTATTTATTTGATTATATTTGGGCATAAATTATTTGCACACATTTGTGATATTAATTTCGGCTTTTTTCCCCCGTATATAAGCCAACATTATCTTCACAGTGTTCACAGTGAACAATCTCGCACATTCCAGCGCAGTCGCTGGAATATCTCATTTCCAGCTCGGCTCCAGCAGGGAACCATCCTGGTTTCAGAGTGGAAGTTGGATGGTTTCAGAATGGAAATCAAACAGCACTAGACCCAGCATGGAAACAGCCTTGGCCAGCCTAGCCCCAGCCTGGGATGGCCTTTCCAGGCTGGTTCCACAGTGGATCCAGGCTGTTTTTTTTACTAGGGGTGCTCTTTGCATGCCCATTTCAACTTTTTTGTAAAGTCGCCAACTAATGGGATACTTAATTAGCATAAACTTTTAAGTACACATGTGTTAATATTAATTGTTCTTCAATCTCATACATCAGCATTTTAGCATGTACCTGTATGTTTTTTGTTCTATGTGCTTAATCCACCGAATGCGCCTCGATCTGGCCTTTACAGCTCAGTGGCGTTACCGCTTGAGACAAGTTGACTCTCCCACCTGCTGCCACTGTGGTGCTCTTGAGGATCTGGAGCACATTCTTCTTCATTGCCCTCACTACGAACCTTCCCGAACCACACTCTCCGAGTCTCTTCGTCAGCCGCACACTCGCCCTTTCTCCCTATCGCAATTGCTTGGTCCCTGGCCCAATCCAGCCCAGCAACGCTCTGCGCTCAAAGCTCTTCTGACATTTCTGGACACCATCGGACTTCGATCGTTATTGTGAAGGGGCTCGTTATTTTATTCCCCCCATTCCATCCAGCAATGGGGTAGAGTATCGCCTGTGGCGATGAAACTCCCCACTCTCCAAGGTCGAAAATAAAGTTGTTGTTTTGTTCTATGTACCTTTAGGATTTGTATGCTACAAGTAATTTGTGTCCGCACATTTTCTTTATATGTATTGTCACCTAATCGAAGCATCAAAGTACAAGTTCCTACAAAAACTTGCAAACTTTTTACTTTCTCAGTGGTCTATGTTCCGCACTACATCAGCACACATCTGTGCAAAGTGGGAAATAAATTGTTCTCCTGTGTTATGTGTGGTTGGTTTCTCATTACTTTCTTATTATTACTGTTGTTGATGCTGCCTTACCCGGTGGACAATATGTCTCCCCTCCCGGAGCTGCCTCCTCCTGCGCTCTAAGGAAATTGTGCAGGACGATGGAAGCCTGGACCAAGAACTCGACGTTCTCCACCTTGACATTCAGAGGTCTTCTGAATATGCGCCATCGGGAGGCAAGGATCCCGAAGGCATTTTCTACACACCGTCTGCAATATGCAAATGTATTACCACACTGCTGTACTTTATATTGGATTACTACAACTACCTACACAAACATTGCTGGTCGAATATGTTTGGTGTGGCATAAAACAAAAAAATTGCATAAAAACTTCCTTAGCCATCATCAGTAGACTTATATGCATTGTCCTTTCCCGGTTCAGTGAATGAATTCACTTGCACAAATTTTATAGAAATGCACATTTGCAGTGCACTACATGTGACGCTTTTGCTGGTTATGGTCACCGTGACTCATGTTTGGTATCCAGACATGGACAGTGCATTACAAATGTGCATATGTATAAAATACCTACATATGCCTTGTAGAGCATCTTCGTGTAGTCACAGAAATACATGAACTGTGATACCTGGCATGTGAGAGCCTTGTGTTGTACACTCTCCTGGTGTCGTCCAAGTCTGTGCCCGGGAATGGTCGCATGAAATCTGGACGTAGCTGGAAGGCCTCGTCCCCCATAAACACATAGGGGGCTTCCAGGGATGATCCAGGAAGCGCCCTTGGTGCTGGGAGTCCCAGGCCACCAGCTTCAATGTCCCTGCCCAGTGTGCACGCCTTGAATATACATCCATCGGACTGAGAGCCATAAGCTCCGATGTCAACAAACAGGAACCTGTAGCTGGCATCAGCTACGGCCATCAGTAGTGTGACCCCTGATCCATGACCCATGGAGTGTGACCCCTATGAGGAAAAATGCTCTGTATGGTTTGATCCTAACTTACAGAAAAGAATGAGAGAATATTACGCCACCTTGTAGTTATAAAACATGGACCCTCCATGCTTTGGGGCTTCGATAACTATGTGCTTCCCGTCTACAGCACCAAGACAGTTTGGGAATGCCCACCTTTCTTCAAAGTGCACGGCGGACTGTGCCCACACCTCTGGTGTAGGGTTCTGTAACATACCAAACATTGGCTTTAATATAACACTACCTACATGGTGGCAATGGCAATGTGAAAGTCAGTCCTTCAGTACAGAAATATGAAAAGCAAGAAAGGCATTTGCTTTTCTGCAAACTCCTGCAGTTTTGTCTGACTTTGTTCTTAAGTAGGGATTCCATTATGTGGTAATTACATGACATGAGTCCAACATGACATGCATCCGATATGTTACTCGGCAGGTGAACCACATGGGCTGTCAAGACAATGCTAAACGGATGCTATGGTTGCTACTCCGTAATCTTCCAACACTGCAAGACTGCCATTCAAAGCTATGTTGTTGCCATCTTATAGCTACATTGTTGAAGAAAAAAAATTGTAGAATGAGGCAGTGAACAAAAGGCAATATAGCTTTGAATGGCTCCACAAAGTTAATGAGTACATATGCATTTACTACAAGCAGCATGCATGTATGATTTGCAACTTACAGGCAGGTAGATGGGCATTAGTTCCTCCCACAATGCCGTGCATGTTTCGTAAACAATTCTCTTGATCGTTGTGAATCCAACGCGGAGGCTGTATGCCACACTGCTGAGATAGCTTCCAGACGCAAGATACCTGAAATTACAAAGTTAAATTCATACTGATTGGTGGGCGGTAGAGTTAGCAAATGAGCACTCTATTAAACCAGCATATGAGCAATTAATCACAGTCAAATTTTTTAAAGCATGAAAGGAAGAGCCCCTTTGGGTAAACAGGACAAAACTTACCTCAGAGTGATGGCCAATCGATGTGCTGATTCCAGAGCTGGACGGCCATGGGGATGCTTCTGTAGCCTGTGTCTCATGAGGCTCAACAAGTAGTCAAACTGCTCAGGAGATACACGAACATATCTCCTGAATGCGGTAGTGTCGTGAATCTTCATCTTAGACATCTGCAAAGTTAAACAATAGTAGTACCTTCGTTGAAATAGTTCGATGGAACTTTAGTATGACGCAAAGACAATTCAAAATGCTGGGACACTTAATGAGAATGTAAATATGCATAGATATGATGCAACAAAAATATTAAAAAATCAATAAGATGTAACTTCAGCCCCCCCCCCATAAGTTAAAGATAATATGGATGGTACCAGGACTGGGCAGGAATACTAAAAATTTGTATTATAATACAAATACATAATACTTGCTAAAAATGGTATTATAATACTAATACATAATACATTTTATTTTCAAGTATTATAATACATAATACTATTACTTCCCTGTATTACTCAAGTAATACTAGTAATACTTTTGTGCCGTGGCAGACAGTTATTAGAAAAGGAATCCCAGACATATTTCTCAAGCCACCGGTCCGGTCAACGCATGTTTATTTGAGTTGATTGCGCTTAAGAAGAAACATCTTTTCAAATACGGCATCTTCTAACGGTCGTCTGTTTGGTCTGTTTTGGTCGTCGCAAACGAAAACAATCGTTCAACCGGCGCGGAGTAACATAAATTAGTGTTAAAATTAAAAAATAGCCGGAGCTCTTTGGCTGCACGTATAGCATATGTTTGTAACTCATACTCACTCAGCTGTCCAGTACTGGCATGGCGACGTTTGAGTTACAAACATATAAATTAGTGTTGAACTTTAAGAAAACGCTCTTAACTTATGGGTAGTCGCCCTATTGAAAAATACTTCAGAAAATCTCATAGAAACATAGCATTCTCTCAGAATTTCTTACAGAGGATGCAGATTCGTATACTACATATCCTCACAGGCACACCAGTGAGAAAATATCCTGTGCGATAATTCAGGGTCTGGCCTTGTGATTTCTATGAGAAAACAGAGTGATTCATACAGGACTGACTTTCTAACGAACTTCTCTTCAGTACTAAAAATTTTGAAGGATATTTCCCTGTCGGATGAACATGAAGCAAGCACTGAAGGGCCGCAGAGAGTGATATGTCGTATGTCACCACAAAGAGTCAGTCATGTATTCTGCATAGCGAAGCTATTATCAACGACTTATACTATAGGCCCTTGTACTGCGATTTTAACAGTGGTGACCGCAAGGCGCAAGCAGAGGCCTTTAAAACGGGTGAAACCCTTTGTATCATGATGCCAAAGGCATATTCGTGACGGCATATGTTATTGCCCTTCCCACTGGGATTGTAACGGAGGCGACCGCAAAATCCGTAAAAGACTGGAGCAGAGACCTTTAGAACGGGCGAAACCTCTTTAATCATGGTTTCAAACAGATGTTATCAACGGCTTATGATCCTCTTCTACTGGGATTGCAACAGAAGCGACCACAAAATTTTGAAAAGGCAGCAGCAGAGTCCTTTGAAACGTACCAAACCCAAATGCTATCATGGTACCAAAGGCATATTCATGACGGCTTATGCTATGCCTTTCTACTTGGATTGCGCAAAAGGGGGCCGCAACATTCAGATACGGCGGCAGCAAGGCCTTCAAAACCGGCGACACTCTCTGTATCATGAAGCGAAAGAAAGAAAGTCATCAGTTGCTTGTGCAATGCTATTGTGCTGGGGTTATAGCACAGGCGATCGCCAAATGCGGAAAACGTGGCAACAGAGCCCTCTTAAACGAGCAAAACGCCTTGTGTCATGCTGTCAAAAACTTATTATCAACAACCTATACTATGCCATTCTACCGAGATCATAACACAGGCGGCCGCAAATATCGGAAAAGGATGCAGCAGACCCCTTGTATCATGCTGTCATCAAGATATGTCATCAATGGCCTGTGCTATGCCCTTCTACTGGGATTGTAACAGAGGCTACTGGAAAATACGGAAAATGCAGCAGCAGAGCCCTTTAAAACGGTCGATACCCCTTGTATCATAGTTCCAAAGTCATATACGTATTCGCAACGGCTTATGCCATTGCACTTCTGCTGTAATTATAACGGACGCGACCGCAAACTCCATAAAAGGCTGCAGCAGAGCCCTTTAAAACAGGCAAAAACCCCTTTAATCATGGTGGCAAAGACATATTACATACATACAATGTTCATGTACATACATATGTTATGCCCCTCCCTTGTGATTGTATCGGAGACTACCGGAAAATTTGGAAAAGGCGGCAGCAGAGCCCTTTAAAATGACTCAAATGACTTGTATCATGGTGCAAAAAAACAAAACAAAAAGAAACATTATGAACGGCTTGTACTGGGATTGTAACAAAGGGTACCGCAACGTTCGGCCGCAGACCGAGCCCCTTTAATCGTAGTGACAAGGCGTACCTGTATCCCCTGTACATGGAGAGGTCGTGTTTGAGGAAACTGCTTCCAAAACGACACTCGCGAAGGCAAAAAAAAAAAAGAATCAAATTTGGGGCTTAATGTGATCTGATATAAAAATAATATCAAAAGTGTCTGAAGCTGGATTTACAGAATGCATACGTGAAATCAAGATTTCGGTGTTTCAGCCCCATACCATTTTCCCCCGTTGCACCCTCAGAGGTCGCGTTCGACAAAATCGACGGCACTCGAAATGGTCAAATGGCCAATTTATCAAATTTGGGGCTTAATGTAACTTGATATAACAATAATATTAAAGATGTCTGAAGCTGATTTTGTAATATGTAAAAGTAAGATCACGGGGTTTCAACCAGGGATCGGAACCGGTATTTTTTACGGGCATATTGGTTCGGTTCGGGTTTAGCTCCGGTGAACCGAAATTATCACCTTGAACCGGTTCAGGTATATCGGTTCGGTTCGGGTTCGGCTCAGGGAGAACACCGCCCCCTCCCCCCCTGCACATACAGACAAAAAAATCGGTCAGTGTTCGGGACTTTTACAGGGATTGGAAACGTTACATTTTTCGGTCCCGGTTTAACCGGTTTATGAGCAGTAATCTTGCTACATGAAATCGAGCTTACGCTCCTCGTACCCGGTTGAGAAAGGTGTGAGATAACCGTTTCAGATGAGTCAAAAAAGGGTCGGTCAGTAGTACAATTATTTCACCTCTGAACCGATTCTCGAACCGGTAACCGTATGAATTTTTTTCGGTTCAGTTCCGGTTCTGTTCAGGACAAGCAAAAACAAAACGTTCTGGTTTGGTTCGGTTCGGGTTCGTCAGAAAATAACGTTTTTTTCAGATTTTTGGTTCAGGTTCAGTTCCGGTTCCGATCCCTGGTTTCAACCCCGTACCTTGTTCCCTGTTGCAGCCTGAGAGGTCGCGTTTGACGAAATCGCTTCCAAAACTGCACTCGAAATGGCCAAATGCCAATTTCATCAACTTTGGGGCTTAATATCATGTGCTATAACAATGCTATTAAATATGTCCAAAGCTGATTTTGTAATATGTATATGTAAAAGTAAGATCACGGGGTTTGAATCCCGTACCTTGTTCCCCTGTTGGCACCCTGAGAGGTCGCGTTTGACAAAATCGCTTCGAAAACGGTACTCGAAATGGACAATTTTATAGTTGTATAGTTTAATATAACAGCGATATAAAACACAAAACGCTATGATTTGTATATTACTCCCTCAACGCAAAGTTGTCCATTCTGCCAGCCCTTTGGAGTTCCGGAAAAAATGACCGTCCACCATTCGAACTCCTTCAGACCGGTCGTACAGCCTCAGCGCATGCGTATTACGATAATACTGGGACTTAGTCCCTCGAGCGCCTAGGACCCTGTCTGAGTCTCAACTTTGAGGGCCCTGGGTGCATCAGGGTTAGCACTCGCACATCGTGCCGTGGTTGCTATGTGACCTGGAGGACGTACTGACTAAAAATAGGCGATGACATTTCCAGAATTTGACTGTCTTTGTCGAAAAATCGTAGTCTAAACATGGGCCCTGCGCAAAGATCGACGGAATCCTCATAGGCGCATTGCTTTAAAATTCATTTGGCCAGGGTGCACTAGGTTTATATTCTGCTAGTGCCTTTCATGTCTTCAGGGGTTCTTTGCATGGTATTCTTCTGTATTAGATGATGACATCTTGATATTGTTATTCTGTTTTGCTGTTAATTGGCATAAACGCTGTCTCCCAATGAATTCACATCCTGTAAGGCCGCTTCCCGCATAGCGGCTGAGCATAGTGGCGGAGCGCGCCGGCGGGGGGGGGGGAGGGGGGACCGCGAATTTTGGGTTTGGTTGTTTGTGTCAGAGATGCGGAACACACATGAAGTATAACGAAGAGGGTATGCCCCCCTCCCCAGTTGTATTCGCTAAACAGAAGTGTGCAGACGCTTGCGAGATAATTAAGAATAAGATATAATTTGCGCGCGGACACAAACCTTATATATTTACACATTATATGTATTACTGAGGCATGTTACATACATATCGCTCACAAAATTAATTGCAGAGGTAATTTACAGCTGAACACAAGTTTTACATATGTACACATCATATATGTTACACAGGCATGCTAGTTACATATCGCTCGCAATGTCAACTGAAGAGCCTATTTACAGATGGACACAAGTTTTATATACCTACACATCACATATGACACAGGCATACAGGTTCCACATCTCAGTCACAAAATTCATGTCCCCAGCACCACAGTACAAGATCAACCACAGAAGCAAAATGTGAATTCTAATTAACCTTCACAACTTTCCTGGATTTTGGTTTGTTTTTTAGAATTTTTTCCTTGGCCTGCTTTTTATGTTTTCTTTGCAAGCATTTGCAATTTCACGGCCGTATGAACTTTGTAAGCACAAGGCTAACAAGAATTTCTGTGTGAGTTGAGTCCACAGAGCACTGAAGGAGCTGATTCTGTTTTGCCTCAGGAGTAGCCAGCCTGCAAACAAATTTATATAAGAAGGGGAGGCAAGGTAGACGGTTGTGAAGCGGTAACAGATGGGTTTGTGCGGTTTGGCTTCCGGACGTCTAGGGGGTGCTTCTTGATCGTACGACGGCATTTATCCTGTTTGGGCTGTTTTTACTCTGAATACTCTGGAAAAACTGTTGGGCACAAACCCTGCCTCAATTTCCTTATTTTCAGATCTGTTCTGTAGCAGTCGGGCGGGAAGTGGCGTGAGCAAATGCGTGTGGTGTCTGAGGGAGTCCACGGTGTTTTCGTCCCTTTAGTCGCATAAGAAAGAAAATATTCAGTGATGGAAAAAAGGGCAGCATAGATATGAGTCACAGTGTAGGAAGCGTTGTAAAAGAGCTGGAAAACCGCGCGGATTACCTGGATTTGGTCCTCTGGATATTAACACGATCCACATCTGGCAAAGCACTGGATCTGACGCGAATGCGTGCACGCTTGTTTCTTTCACACTTTTGCTTTTGCATCGTGGGACAATGCAGTACACCATTTTCGCACTTAGAACTACGCTTTTCCTTCCGACAATAGTTTTGCGTGCGCAGAAACGAAGAGCTCCATTCTAGCAAGGCGAACGCGTGCACGACCCGCTCCAAGTATAGCACGCTATGAGCGCCGGAAAGGTATAGCGGCGCCCGAGAGAACCTGTGAAAGCGCGGCGCAGGGGAGAGCACGTATGTGATGGCCGTGTATGGGCGGCTGAGAGCTGCTTCGCCGCCGCCTCGACAGATGGCGCTTAATTACGCCATAGGGCAAATTTTTATACTTATTACTTTTCGTACCACACTAGAACTCGGTGATACGATCACGGATGATATGACTTTCGGGATACGAATTATTTTCCGGGCCGGGCCGGAATTCGTATTCTTCCCACGTTTTAGAGTTCGGGTAACATGAACGCTTTATCTTGCCTTTACGGGTGGCACGAACCAGCCGAGGAGGCGACAGACGACGTACCCCCGTGACGCGCGAGCGCGCCCAGGCAGCACGCAATATTGGATCCATACTGGCTAGGCATTGGCGATATGGGTGCAATATGGGACCGGTTTAGCCAGAATTTTCCCACATTGGTTCAAGCTTCGCAGCATGGGCCCCATATTGCCGTGTTTGAGGCAGCAGTGGCGAAAACGTCGACAATACGGGCCCATATTGCCAAATTTTAACCAATATGGGGAAAATGTCGGCAATAAGGGCCTCCATATTGCCCAAGCACACCCCATATTGACTGAACACTTAAAAGAAGGAGAACACTGGCTTAGATAACAAAGAGTAACAAAGGTTTTGGGTGTTTCGACATCTATACCGACGTCATCATCAGCAAAAGAAAACACTGCGCGCGAGCCCTTAGGTCTTATAACAGTCTGGCAGTGGCCCCTTGTGGTTGTTGCTGGAATTCTTTTCATGAAGTATCTGCCATGACCCAAGAAATCCGCGGCAGCCTCCAGCGCCGCAAATCCGAACAGAAAGCCCTGCTGAACTTTCTGAAGGCAGTGGACCCTCACGGTCGGTTGTAGTGCATGAAACTGTAGAACCAGACGTGTGAGCCTTCCCCTTCCCACCCCTGTTCATCCCTTCCCCGAGCAACGTGCCGCCAACTTATACGTGCCGCCAACTATAACGTGCCGCCAACGAGCCGTATATTAAAAGGGAGTCTGGCCATTGGGAGGAGTCACAGAAAGAGGCTCGGCCTGTCAATCACAGTTTCGCTCCTCTGATTGATTTGCTCTTTATCAAGGGGGTCGCCATGACACCTCACTGCCACCCAAAATGGCGACGAAAACAAACACAGTGAAGCGGGGATTTCGTGACAAAAAATTTTCGCAGACTACTCTGATTTTACGCTGCAAATGTACATCCTCATATACGTTAGTAGTAGAGCGGGGGAGATTCGCAGAACCGAAGATACTGGTGACCATCGGTCCCCACCGCTCTAGATAGGAAGGTATTTGGAGTAAGATCGTTCGCGCCAAGGAGGAGCACGCACCAAGACCGCCCCGCGCGTTTCGCGGCCGCGCGTCGCGTGGAGAGGGGTTTCCTTCTCGCGTTTGAACATGCATCAACATGCAAAATAGATCTTATTCCCTTTCCACATCTTTTAATACATCCCCGAGCGGGGAGTTTCAATCGTCATTTAACATAGCATACTTTCCTCCTGAAGACATCCAAGCAATAGACATACACATTTGTACAATTGAAAAATATTTTATTAACGCCAATTAAAGCCAATGGTGCTTAGTAATGCCAATTAAAGCCAATGGTGCTGGGGATTGCCAATCTACGTGAAGGAGAAAACCCCAGCGGAAAAACCTTCACACCTGAAACAGAAGAAACATACAAGACAGTACACATTTTCTACAACAGAAAATATTTTTATTGCATATTTATTAAATGTAATAACGATTCGACTAAAGTTTCTTGAATTACACCCCTAATGGCGTCCGGATCTGAAAGATAACATAAAATCAGCATTCGTCACATTGCTTACCCAACCAGATGACTCACTGCAGCAGTAGCAGCAATGATCTGAAAGAGAACCTAAATATTAAGAACAACATCCACACTTCCATTCACTTATACATACGCTGCATAGGGGGGCCAGGATAATCTGAAAAACAAATACAACAACTATTAATATCGTCTACATAAAATGATATGCCATTGGAACTCTATATCCTGAAAGAGAACATTCACATATACTTACTGTGGGTAACACACTATCTCGAATGTTATCTAACTTGGGAAGCGAAAACTGTTATCGTGTTTTCTGTACCACCGCTGCATCGCTCTCAGATTGCGATAACATAATCATGTATGCCTTCTCGGAACGTGGTGTGGGTGGTGCGCACACGTGGTTGTTATGTCATGTATGGGCGGTACTTTTGGTATAAAAGCAAAGCTGCGCGTGCAGCACGGGAGAGAAGCTTCCTCTGGGCCTCTCCGGCTTGGCACGCAGACAGTTGCTCCGGGCAGAGAATGGTGGGCTGGGTTGGATCCGGTATGGTATTAAACTGTTGTCCGTTTGCTTATTCTTTAGTTGCTTGTGTCCTTCTTCAACTGCAGAATGGACAGGGGGACCCACGAGTGGGATAAATATTCCCACAGTACGATACATAGGGGGCCAGGGTAATCTGAAAACAAATACAACAACTATTAACATCGTCTACATAAAACGACAAGCCATTGGAACTCTATATCCTGAAAGAGAACATTCACATATACGTACGATGCATAGGGGGGCCAGGGTAATCTGAAAAACAAATACAACAACTATTAATATCATCATCTACATAAAATGATATGTCATTGGAACACTATATCCTCAAAGAGAATGTTCACTAATACATACACTGCATAGAGGGGCCAGGGTAGTCTGAAAACAAAAACAACTATTAATATCATCATATACATAAAATGATATACCATTGGAACACTATATCCTGAAAGAGAATGTTCACTAATACATACACTGCATAGGGGGGCCAGGGTAGTCTGAAAACAAAGACAACAACTATTAATATCAAGCATGGTAACGAGACCTATAACTATACTCACTGTCAGGTGGTGGTATCCAGTGATTATCTAAAAAGATATTTGCAATTCAGATCAAGCATGGTAACGAGATCTATAACTATACTCACTGTCTGGTGGTGGTACCCGGTGATCGTCTAAAAGATATTTGCAATTAAGATCAAACATGGAAACAGGATCTATAACTATACTCACTTTCCGGTGGTGGTACCCGGTGATTATCTAAAAAGATATTTGCTATTAAGATCAACTAATCAAAGTCATATGCTGGTACATACTTTCATTCACTACCACACAAACTGATTCATCCGAAATGAAACTCATATATTAACATGAAATCTATGAAATGTCGCTAATACATACAGCTTGGTGGTGGCGACTCAGGCGCTGAAAAGAATGGAACTTTAGATACTTCTCGCTTTTCATATTCGCCATTTCCTTACCGTCTTCGAAGTAAAACACCGGGCTCGATGTGAATACTGAGAAAGATAATATTCTTAAGAAAATGAACTTGATGAGAAAAACCACGAAAACTCACCACTATCATCATCATCTTCAAAACTCGAGAAAACTGAGAAAGACAACTTTCATAAGAAACCTAACTTTAAGGTAAAAACCATCAAAACTTACCACCATCGTTGGCCATGTTGCTTCGAAGTGATGCTCTAGGAACCAAATCTTCGTTTTCTTAAAGCTGACGCATCCTCATTATCATATCACATCCTCTCCTACTTTGTATAAACGACTTTTAGCAACAAGATGGTGGGCTGGAGAAATCCACATGTAGCAAAAAGTCTTTGTAGTAAACAACCAATTGCAAACTAAGGAAAAACGCAACCAATAGGGAAAGTATGCACATCCTCTCCATCGGATTCCTTTTCAACATCCCCATCACAGTCGACGATGGAAGCGCAGAAGTGCTACGTGGTCTCCGAGGACGATTGTATGTATAGAAAGTTTTCCCGTTTTTCCCTCTCTAAAAATGTGATTCTTTGTTAAGATTCTGATTGTCTCCTGACGGGGGATCTTCCTCTTGTGAAGACATTGAAGCCACCACCCAGAACTTTCTTTATACAATATGATGAGCATCTGCGACGCTGTCGTTGTGGTGGATTGTGGTCATCGAATCCATCTCATTGGCTAGACAATAACATCCGACCTTATCTCGGTTGCCATCCAAGCTCGGATCAACCATGAAGCCCAGTGAACGATTTGCTTTGACGATACAATGGCTGATGTACAAGGATTTGATGAAATTAAACTCCTATCTGAACTGCAACGGGCCAGAGGCTGATTTTCGTCTCATTATGCAAATTCTACCGTTTCCGATGCGGACGAAACGAGGAAAGATTAGTCGGAGGCTCCAACGCTTCGTCGCCATCAAGTGTGACTTGTTGCGACGGTATCGTCAGGGTGACAATATCTCTCCAACCATACTTAATGCTGGACTCAAGCGACCAATAATTCGAAACTTCTACATCCAACACTCGGAATACATCGTGCATCGCAAGAAAGATGGTTGTCGCAAGGTGTCGAGTCTGGAGGACTATCTTAAAGAGGTCTGTACATTGAAGAAATAAAATGAGACATTTTTCTTTAAATGAGGTATTCCTCTTCAATCATTTGTATTATCTTGAGGTCATTGTGTACAAGGTTATTGTCAAATAAGGACACAATGCTCTTCAGTTGGTAATTCTTACAAAGGCGGGAAGCAAAGAAACAAACAAAAAGTCCACAGTGTGAGCTGTAAATGCTTTGAATGCATTTCTCGCAATACTGATCAACAGGTAGATCTAGCAGCTCTTCTTAATCGGTGTTAGACCAAAGCTGTCCACATAGATGTACTTGTCATTCCTGTCTCTCATGTACAATAGCCAGTGTTCTCCGGGACCGTCGTGTGGGTATCTATTGATAACTATAAACCCTTCTGTCGTTAAACTTGGTACCATATCAATTGCGAAGGTCCCGCGATACATATTCAAAGTTTCATGGTTCAGAGAAAACAATAATTCCAGATCAAACACATTCATACTTAGTCCACTCGAACAACAAGACCACCATCGACTGATAAAATCTTGGGTGCTTCACTAATAAGTATAAACGACACTGCGCAAGGTAATGGCTTAGCAAACTTCATTTCAATCCTGCAATTGCCCTTGCACAATGGATTAAAGTAGGAACCAAAACTTTCGTCAGCACTCAAGTCCCAATGCATGACAAAGGAATTTTTTTTATATTTTTCATAACTCAACTTGACATGTTTTTCATTCAGTTGATACAAGAATTCGTAGTAGCTTGCTCTAGCCAGATCATTTTCCCAGTCATAGGATAGTTGCTTCCTATATCCATCAACTGATAGTGTTACAGAACTAACATTAAAATGCTCGAAACAAAAGGGGCTCGACTTGTAATCACCCTGATAAGCCTCGGTGCGAACTAGACATACAGTAAGTTGATCGGGAATTCTATCAGGGAATAAGTTTTCAAAGATTGCATCATGAAGGCCCGGCGAAAGCGAGCGGACTTTGCTTTCTAGTCCACGCATGATGTAACATGCCGGGGATGATCTAAGGGCTTTCTGGTGTGCAATAAAACTTGAGTTGCTAACTTTGACTTTGCGTGCTACAAGTGCCGCGCTGTGGATTTTCAATTGATGCTTATGAGTTTCATTGGTGCCAGTTAGCAGTCTAAAGCTATCCGTATTATGTAGAGCAGTCACTCGAACCCCCACACCAGGTAACAAAAGCCTCCCTTGGTTTGTGAGGTCGGTGTTAACTTTCATGACAATTTCAAATAGTTTCCCCCCAATTGTCCTAGTTATGCGCAACTTTGCATCCCAAGCGACTGGATCATTTGCTGCATGCCCTCCTGTGTCATATGTATACATTGCACAATCATCTAAAGTTTTCTGCAGATGAGTATTCATATGAAGTAGGGTATCAATCATACATCGATAGGAGTTCAAACAGTTGCTGCTTGCAAGACGTTGATTCAAGTGAATTGTTACATATTTAAATAAAGCGGCACCCAAGTTGTTGACTGGGAATATAGTATCCTCAGTGATACCATCTGCTCTTCGGGTAATTGGTTCACTCCCGTCCGACCTCAATATCTGCACAGTTATATTAAAATACAGTGATGATAAATCGAGATACAAGTCTGAGAGATTTGTTATGTTCCATTCGATCGTCGATTCTCCTCCGCTGATCGTAGAAACAGGATAATAAACTTGCGCCTCGCATGATTCTATTGAAACTTGGGTAGGAGGTATGTTGAATAACTCACACTCCCCCTTCAAAGCCAGCTGGGACTGTGCGTGTACAACGTTGACCTGCGACATCTTTGCAAATGAAAAGGTACAATGCTTTCCTCATAGCTTTATTTGTTAGCATCTTACCAGAGCAAAAAGACTATTTTTTCTTCCAATCCCCCTTTATCTTTTGACATCGCCCTCACAACCCAACCCTACCTGGGCCACCTGTGTTTCGGAATGCGATGGCCGATTCGAAGCATTGTCCACCACACTTTCTACAAGTGAAAGGCGACCCATTGTTCGACTTCTAACCAGCTTGGATGCTGACGCACACTTTTAACCCCCACTGACCACATTTTTCGGAATGCGATCCCGTTCACGATTGGAATCATTGTCCTCCAGTCCCCTTACCCTTTGACATTGTCCTCAGGCGCGCATGGTCCGTTTTTGCTAACCACCAGCCGTTCCACTCCTCTAACCCCCCGCTGACCAGCTGTTTTCAGAATGCGATCCCGCTTCGAAGCATTGTCCGCCACACTTTCTGCATATGAAAGGGGGCGACCCATTGTCCCGACTTCTAACCCCTCTTGGGCGCCATTTTCGGACTGCGACCCTTTTCCATACAAAAACCTTTTTCTTTATAAAGAAGCAACATCAATGTGTGAAAAAAAAAGTGTCTTCTTTATTTCATGGTTACAGAGGATTAATCGAAAATGTCTTTTCTCTTGCTCTTTTTCCTTTGATGTCCGCTGCCTGCAATGTCCTTCAAAATCTGTGTGCCTAATTCATTTGAGCTTGCTTGATGTTTTGCCCTTCAGATAACTTTTTCGCCAAATTTTTCGCTGCGCTCATCGCAGTACGGGCTATGTAAGGCTTTGCATGATGCAATAGTGGCAATGCTAGCTTACGCAAAGAACTAAAGAAGCCATTCCCAGTTTGAAAGAGAGGCCCTTTGTATGGCACAAGATCACCAAGTCCTGATCCATAATGGATCTCTGGCACTTCTTTAAGATACATTTTTGAAGTGTAGAACTAGAGCTGTATGACCTGGTCCTCTAAAATGAAGTGGACGGCCTGTCTCATCATACAACTTAATCGAAATTGACGTGATTTCGTTCTGTAACAGCTTCAAATATTGCACGTTATGGAAGCTGTAATGAATCTGGGGATCATCTTTGTGTAAATATGGGGCGAGTTTCAAAATGGGAAACTTTTTTGCACCTATATGAGATGATTCGATAATGTCACAATAAATCATGAAATTATGAAACAATGGTTTAAGATTGAGTGGTGTGGTTCCGGTGGTGGTGTTTGCAATAGACTGAATTGGTGCGAAACCCAACATATTACTGAAATATTCAGAAAGATCTATAGTTATTCCATCAACTGGAGTGAAAGTAAACAGCTGTGTATCTTCATTGTACGTTAGTATAGCATTGCTGCCTATCACACCTCTGATGGCTTGTAGAAGCGAACGTGGTGTCTCCTAATAATTTGGTGGAATTTGGACTTCTTCCCTTGCAAGTATTACTTTTTCTAGAACAACACCAAAACTGAATGTAAATGGATCTCCAATGTATTGTGTTGTATTTTCTAACAGTTTACTGGAGTTTAATTTGAGGAGTCTCTTGAGTTGTTCAGGGATAACAAAGAGACGTGGGACCAATAATGTATAGGTATTGTTTTGAAATAGTATCTTTCCATCGATTTCATATCTTTTAAAGAAGCGATTTAGTGTGACAGTGATAGAGCGACCTGGTATGAATACGATTGGAGCATATTGTGTAATGATAGTCACCTCTTCCCTTAAAAGCATCTTTGAGGTAGCTTCCTCTCCCAGGTACACGTTCTGATGTGGAACTTTAGCACCTGCAACTTTCAAACCCTGTATAGTGGACACACCCATGGCTTGTTGCAGCTCTTCATCCAAAAACTTAATAGAACGAATTATTTGAGGTAGTTGGAATGCGTACCTTCCATCAACATAACCAAATGCGATGTTGAATTCTTTTAAAAAATCTTGCAGCGCGTGTTCCAAAGTCGATATCACAACAACTTGCTTAGGCAGCTCAATAATGCTTCTGGAAGTAATATGTATAGTAGCATCGTTAGTCTGTGGAACGTTGTAGAATACATTAGAGATGGAAAGTTCATGCAGGCCGACTTCATATTCTTCATTCACTTGTAGTGGTGCACTCAGAGTGATTGTGAAGTCATTGAGACTGTTTTTCGGGTGCATATTCATGCAATCATTGGATAGGAGATACATGTAAAAATCAGAACTTCGCGACATCTTGGACTGGAACCCAGGAATTAAATGAGTCATCATAACCTAGCCATTTCACTTTAAAATGTGTGACACCGTTTATTTTCTTTCGACTTACTATGCGTTCAATTAGGTATGGGTCGTCTTGCGATTTCACTACACGTTGCAATTCATTGGCATAGTAAGTTGCATCGTCTTCAACCCCATCTGGTCCAGCTGTGTAAAACACTGGTGGATCCGAGTTCTTGTATCGTGTGATCGTGTAGACAACTAAGGACCAGTGCCCAATGTACCCCTTGCCAAAAATTGATCTATTTGTGAGTACACGCACCTGATCACCAATATTCAATGGAATCTTTTTTAGTTAGTTGTCATTTTTACTGTGAAGTCTATTGAATAGTTCAATCTCATTATTTTTATCGACGTCGTTCGGGGCCATCTTGATAGTCGAATGATATGACGAATTATAGTCGGCGATGATCTTTGGGAGAACAGCAATGTACTTGTGATGACCTTTACTGGCGAAATAACGATAAAGTCTAGCTTTAATACTTCTGATTGCCCTCTCGATTAAAGCACATTTGTATATGGATCTAGAGCTATAGATGTGTATTGAGTGACGTTTACACCATGCTTTCACGTGTTTGTTTTAGAACTCTCTCCGTCTATCTACCTGCAAAAGATGTGGATAGGATTTATGGCTCCTGTACAACTTGATCAATCCTTTCTTCACGTCTTCACCACGCTTGGTCTTAATTGGCGTAGCCATGAATCGTCTTGATAAGCAGTCTATCACAATGAGTATGAAGGAAAATCCTTTATTTTGTTTCTTGTACTGCAGGAATGAAATCACGTCTGCTTGATGAAGATCGTCGATGTGCAGTGAGATGGTCTTTCTTCTCTTAAATCTACGTCTTCCTTCTTTGTAAAGTGTGTAGACGTCATCTCGCCTGTTTCTTAGAGATGTTTCGACCTCTGCAGTATCGAGCAACCCCCCCCCCCCCCAAACCAGCGTTTGGATCCCTATAATTCATTCTTCTTCTGTGATATATTCATCTGATGGTGATGATGAAACGAACTTTGTTCTTTGGGGCAATTTATACGTTTCCCAGAGTTTACGTTTCCTTGCTTTCGTCTTCTGACGTATTTTGTGTGGCTGCAAGAACTTTGCCACTTTTCGGTACCAAGCAGGCTTCCCTTTCTTGTGTCCGGACAGATGCAACACCAATTCTTTTATATTAGAACCAGCGATTGTTTGGTTGTTATGAATGATTTCTCCCTTATCATTCTAAGTCAAGCTCCTAGGTAGCACTGAGACTATGCGTCTTACTTTTTTAATGTTGGCATTAGTAGGAAGCGAATTGTAATCAAATGAGCGTCCCATTGGAAGTGACTCATCGTTTTTTTCTTCCTGTACTGTGGATGCTGGCTCTGTTTCATTAGATGGTTTCTGATGATTTTTTATAATGTAGTACATAGCAGTTAACATTCGTTTCACATTAATATCATCGCTTTCATTATATTCCAGAATTGATTCGATAGGAGTCAATACCTCAACCTTTGTAGCCATTTTTTAGACACCTACCGTCTTTGCTAGAGCACAACCTGCGACACCACCAAGCACACTGGTTAATCCCGTGAGTAATAAGGGGATTAGTTGCACTAATCCACCCCTCTGACGACAGAGGAAGGATCTTAGTCTTTTTGGTGATTTGTGCAGCGTTTTATATGCAATGTATCGAATGGTGTGTTTATACTTTTCCAGCTCTTTGAACAATCTGGGCAGTAGCTTAATATTACCATTCAATATATTCTTACAGACTTCAGAAAGAGCTTCTATGCTATGAGGTGGCGCCTCCTTTAAAATCTCATCGTGCTCTTTAGGAGTACATGTTGCAAGGACTTTTAGAAAAGTTAAATGATGACGCAGACTTTTCATTTTGGCAAGAAAACAAACTGTCGAACGTTTCCAGTAAGGCCTGTTCGCAGTCGAAATTGAGACTGTGTCAGAGGGTGTAGGTCAATCACTAGATAACCAAATGGTTTCTCTGTTGCCTGCTCAAATGCACTGATAAAGTATGGTAATTGAGCTTTGCCGAACATCTGGCGTCCTAAAAGTTCCAGCTGCGTGCGTGACCTTAAATTATTAAATAATATTATATATGTGCTATTGTGAGATAATGTTCTATAGTTGACGTCGTTGTGAAATAAGTACTGACAAAGAAAAATAATGGATGCGTTCTTATGATGTGATGCTCTCGTATAGAGATGAACCATTTCTTGCATCACATTCTTCTCAGTCATGAGATCGTCGATTATAATCAAAGTAGGCACGCTCTCATCTTATGTCTTTGGTAGCTCTTTCTGGAATGTAACATCTTTTGTGAATTCATTTTGCCAGGTCGCATCATATTTGCTAACGTAAAAGATTTGCTCTGGAACTACAGTGAATACTGTAAGATTTCTTAGAATGTTACGAACGAGATAGGTTTTACCCGACATAGAAGGACCACAAATATGAACCCTTCATGGTGGATAAAAGCAAACCGACCTGCGTCAGACATCACGATGCAAAAGTAAACGAGACAATGAATAAGTGATGATGTGAGAAATGGATTTATTGTACATCTCACCAATCGATTTGATCGTCTTGACTTTTTGCGGAACGACGCTTCATTTCTATAAGACGCTCGTGTGCGAGGAACCTCCTCACAGCTTCTGCTTTTGCTTCATATAGTTCTGTTTAAGTCGCCATTTTTTCTCGTCCGCCGTCTCCCTCTCATCATATTCCTTTCCAAAACATTGAGTCAAAAGCTCCCATGCAGCTCCCATTTTGTGTAGAAAGTTGATAGGTGAGTTGATCGTTGGTAAATGACAATTGAAACTCTCCGCTCGGGGATGTAATAAAAGATGTGGAAAGGGAATAAGATGTATTTTGCATGTTGATGCATGTTCAAACGCGAGAAGGAAACCCCTCTCTACGCGACGCGCGGCCGCGAAACGCGCGGGGCGGTCTTGGTGCGTGCTCCTCCTTGGCGCGAACGATCTTGCTCCAAATACCTTCCTATCTAGAGCGGTGGGGACCGATGGTCACCAGTATCTTCGGTTCTGCGAATCTCCCCCGCTCTACTACTTACGTTTCTTGGGAATCAGTTTCAACTGGTGCTCATCCATCGATATCTAACCGAAAATAAAATGTTTTGTCGCCGGTGTTAGGCCTAGTGAACACGGCGATCGCGGCGATCACCGTGTTTCAAAATCGTGTTTCAAAATCAAAATCAAAATCACATTTGTTTCAAAATCGTACCGACGACAGAATGTGCCCCCAGCAGGTGGTTCTGCCGGCAGCGGTACAACGACGGAAGCAGACAACAACTCCCGACGTTCCCCACGCACTCTAGGTGGCGTTCATCAAGTTTGCACCAAAAATCCACTAGTTGTTGCACATAGCGAGAGGTATCCATTTCAATCCCATCCAATCCACTTGCCACCCAAAATGGCGCTGCCCATGTTGGATAGAGGGACAAATAGTGAGGATAGGTTGATTGATAGCGCCCGATATTTCAAGACTGTATTGGTCAGAAAGCTGGAAAAGTGGGTGGAGCTTCAGGTATAGGCATGACCCATTAATGGCCAGACTCCCTTTTAATATACGGCTCTGCCATAGGGTCTATTCCAAAACACTACTCAGTACAACAGATCGCGCTTTCTCTAGCCTTAGCGTATGATAGGTGATGCTCTGGCAAGCTATGTTGCCATGACGACGCCGATAGGCCACGGCCTTCTGCGTGGTATCAAATATCGTTGGAGGAAAGATTGCAGGGACGTTTCGTCAGCGCACCGGCCCTTCCCCCACTTGTGTGACCGTACTTTCTATCAGCTATGTTAAATTGCTAGATATTGGCTGTCTGGCACTTTCCAAATAGACTGGTTGTGTCAAATCAGGACCTGTGATTCACGATGAAAAGAAGGATACTTCTTCTTGGTATGGGGAGAGAGTGATCAGCCAATTTTAATGTCTTGGTACTCCTAATGTAGGATGCAAGCATGTATAGGCCGTTGACAAAGATAGCCTTTTCATGTTCATTGATATTTGAATTGAATTGAACTGTGAGAAAAAAATGGCGTTCGTTTGGGACGCTAGCACCTGTGAAGACTCGTTTCCTGTAGTGTGATGATTTCCATCTATGTGAGGTGATAGAAACATTTCGGGAATCGGGAATACTTTTCTCTGTGTAAAAGGCGTGATATGCACATCAGACTGATATCAGTCAGGCAAACCCCTAGCGTAAATAGAAGGTACACGCATGGGCAGAAAAACTGAATGAGAACGCAAAGATGTTTTCTTTAGTTCTTAAAATGATTTCGTATAACACAAAGGGCACAGTTTTAATGTGGCAGTTTTAATTGTTGTGAGGGGTGCACCATATAGAATTGTCATCTCTGGTCTGTCTGTCAAAAACGACGACGTTTCAGCATTGCTCTAGCAACTAGTTGCTGAGTGTATCTCAGGTGTAATTAAGTCTACGACGTGCTCACTGCTCTCACACTGCGTGTCGCATATTTGCAAGCATCGCAAGCTGGAATTCCGTCAGCGTGTTCAGCTTCCTGCATATAGCACATAAATCTATTTTGCATTTGAATGGAACAAGAACAAAAAAGCAACATCAATCAGGGTTTCTGGTTTTCGGTGTTTATATTTTCCGAGGTATTACGAGATAGGGCGAAGATAAGTGACAAAGTGAAGTTATCCCGTTATTTCATTACGTTATAGTCAATTCAATCTTGTACACCTGCAATTTCGTTTGGCGTTCATTTTTACCGTGTTTCGAGAGGTGTCAAAAATTATAAACACCGACAACCGGAAGCAGGTTGTTCGCGCTCACGTAACAGTAAAAATACATTTAATAAAGAGACCATAACGGTTCCGAAGCTATAAGCTAGATGTTATGGACCATTGCGCGCCATTTTCACGACGCCAGGACTACGACTCTTGATACGATGTCTCAGCCGATATCTTGCATGGTCATTCCTCCGAAGAACATTTTGCGAAACTCCTTCGTTTGAAAGGAAAAGGTACACTGCCACACTGTCAATGCTCACAGTTTAACACATCACACAACAGGAAGTCGAGCATGAAATTACAGACTCAAAACGTATCGCTGACGAGATATCAACTGAAAAAGACGAAAAGATATCTGCCTTGTTTTCCTCCATGGATATTTGAAACCGATGGAAATGCAGTAGCGTCTCGGCGTTGCCATGGTAATGCAGGTTGCCAGGCGATCAGCTATCGCCCGCTAAAGCTAGACACAGCGCGGTTCGTTGTACAGGTAGTGTTTTGGAATTACGCTTACCAGAACCATTTTTCGGCTGGTCGCAACGTTACTGCACGGCTTGCGTTTGACTTGTAGGGGCACAAACTGGGTTTTGAAACTCAGCTTCAGAAAGGTGGCTGTGTCAATACAAGCGATTGCTTTCTACACCTGATCACGGTGAGGGACATCGACGGGAATGACAGCTGCAAAGAGGGGATCTGCGACGTCGTGAAAACGTCAACTCTAGCCCAGGTGAAAAACTAAAGTGGAATCCCAAGTGGGATATAGTGGGTATAGTGGGATATATATATATATATACAAGGAAAAAAATAGCCGGAGCTCTTTGACTGCACGTATAGCATATGTTTGTAACTCAAACGTCGCCATGCCAGTACTGGACAGCTGTTTCGGCCTTGTTGGGCCTCATCAACAGCACGCAGGCAGCCAACGTTTGATTGGATGGCGTCCGAAGGTCACGTAACACGTGATTCCTCCCGCTGATGAGGCCCAACAAGGCCGAAACAGCTGTCCAGTACTGGCATGGCGACGTTTGAGTTACAAACATATGCTATACGTGCAGTCAAAGAGCTCCGGCTATTTTTTTTCCTTGTATACTTCACTGGCTTTGCACTGGGCTTTCAGTGAGTGAGTTATCTCGCCCTGACGGGAGGAATCACGTGTTACGTGACCTTCGGACGCCATCCACTCAAACGTTGCCTGCCTGCGTACTGTTGATGAGGCCCAACAAGGCCGAAACAGCTGTCCAGTACTGGCATGGCGACGTTTGAGTTACAAACATATGCTATACGTGCAGTCAAAGAGCTCCGGCTATTTTTTTCTTGTATACTTCACTGGCTTTGCACTGGGCTTTCAGTGAGTGAGTTATCTCACCCTGACGGGAGGAATCACGTGTTACGTGACCTTCGGACGCCATCCACTCAAACGTTGCCTGCCTGCGTACTGTTGATGAGGCCCAACAAGGCCGAAACAGCTGTCCAGTACTGGCATGGCGACGTTTGAGTTACAAACATATGCTATACGTGCAGTCAAAGAGCTCCGGCTATTTTTTTTCCTTGTATACTTCACTGGCTTTGCACTGGGCTTTCAGTGAGTGAGTTATCTCACCCTGACGGGAGGAATCACGTGTTACGTGACCTTCGGACGCCATCCACTCAAACGTTGCCTGCCTGCGTACTGTTGATGAGGCCCAACAAGGCCGAAACAGCTGTCCAGTACTGGCATGGCGACGTTTGAGTTACAAACATATGCTATACGTGCAGTCAAAGAGCTCCGGCTATTTTTTTTCCTTGTATACTTCACTGGCTTTGCACTGGGCTTTCAGTGAGTGAGTTATCTCACCCTGACGGGAGGAATCACGTGTTACGTGACCTTCGGACGCCATCCACTCAAACGTTGCCTGCCTGCGTACTGTTGATGAGGCCCAACAAGGCCGAAACAGCTGTCCAGTACTGGCATGGCGACGTTTGAGTTACAAACATATGCTATACGTGCAGTCAAAGAGCTCCGGCTATTTTTTTTCCTTGTATACTTCACTGGCTTTGCACTGGGCTTTCAGTGAGTGAGTTATCTCACCCTGACGGGAGGAATCACGTGTTACGTGACCTTCGGACGCCATCCACTCAAACGTTGCCTGCCTGCGTACTGTTGATGAGGCCCAACAAGGCCGAAACAGCTGTCCAGTACTGGCATGGCGACGTTTGAGTTACAAACATATGCTATACGTGCAGTCAAAGAGCTCCGGCTATTTTTTTTCCTTGTATACTTCACTGGCTTTGCACTGGGCTTTCAGTGAGTGAGTTATCTCGCCCTGACGGGAGGAATCACGTGTTACGTGACCTTCGGACGCCATCCACTCAAACGTTGCCTGCCTGCGTACTGTTGATGAGGCCCAACAAGGCCGAAACAGCTGTCCAGTACTGGCATGGCGACGTTTGAGTTACAAACATATGCTATACGTGCAGTCAAAGAGCTCCGGCTATTTTTTTTCTTGTATACTTCACTGGCTTTGCACTGGGCTTTCAGTGAGTGAGTTATCTCACCCTGACGGGAGGAATCACGTGTTACGTGACCTTCGGACGCCATCCACTCAAACGTTGCCTGCCTGCGTACTGTTGATGAGGCCCAACAAGGCCGAAACAGCTGTCCAGTACTGGCATGGCGACGTTTGAGTTACAAACATATGCTATACGTGCAGTCAAAGAGCTCCGGCTATTTTTTTTCCTTGTATACTTCACTGGCTTTGCACTGGGCTTTCAGTGAGTGAGTTATCTCACCCTGACGGGAGGAATCACGTGTTACGTGACCTTCGGACGCCATCCACTCAAACGTTGCCTGCCTGCGTACTGTTGATGAGGCCCAACAAGGCCGAAACAGCTGTCCAGTACTGGCATGGCGACGTTTGAGTTACAAACATATGCTATACGTGCAGTCAAAGAGCTCCGGCT